>NC_044033.1:674027-810106 GCF_901765095.1 Microcaecilia unicolor
AATAATAAAAGCAAAATCATTCATGGTAAAAAAAATATTTGCGGGGTTTGTAAAGCTGTAAATAATTCATTTACCCCAAAGGATATAGAGGGCTCCTCTCATGAGGCAGCAGAAAGATGGGTGGCTTATATTCTGAGGGCAATATGGTAATAACTACTATAGTTAAGCAACTTTGCTTTAACAGCAGACTGCAAATAAGTTGAACTGTCTTCAGATTAACATGAATACAGGAAGATCCCATCTCCTCATGAGAGGAAGAGAATAATGCAGAAAATGATAGCATGATCCATCTCTAAGAAATTAATTTATTTCATATCACTCTTTCAGAGATAGAAATCAGTCTAATGCTCATGCTGGTTCCCGTTTCAAAATGGCTACCGGGACCTCAACTACCACAAGAAGTCTTGGCAGCCACTGCAAATGGAGCTGCAGCATGAGGCAGGAACAAGTGGGATTTACTCCTGCCCCTGAAAACTTCACTAGAGCATCAGGCCTTCCTAAGGTAGGCCTGAGGAGGGTCTACAGGTGGGATGTGGGGGGGGTAGAAGGGATTGGGGGGAGGGAGGGAGGGGGAGGAGTGAGTGTCGTGTGTTAACCGAACATGCATAGGTAGCTCAACTGATTGCAACTTCAATTCTGTCACTCCGTGGCTTAGAAAACTGCACTGCTACCGGTGGATGCTCGAGCACAATTTAAGCTCTGTACTATCATTTTTAGTTTTGTATGTCAGTGTCCACTAGAATGTGTGTGCTTGGGGTCAACTTCTCCAAAAAGGTAATGTAGCCAAAACTCATAATCAAATGTATTTTTTTTTTTTTTAATTAACAAGAAGTCTTTATTGAAAAAATGAAAGAGCCCTGTACAGCCATGGAAAATTACAACTGTATCATATATAAAATATCCTTCTCCATATTTCACACAAAACAGTGTTCATCTTACAAGGTTCACGTCTAATGACAACATATGTCTAGACTTCACTTTTTATTCCCATTTTCCCCCATAAGAAATATTCTTAACCTAAAGCAAAATATCAAACCAAAGTTAATTATAGAAAACTAGTAAAAAAGCCCCGTTTCTGATGCAAATGAAACAGGGGCTAGCAAGGTTTTCTTCAGAGTGTGCATGTGGGAGTGTGTGTCCCTGCCCTCTGCCCTCTCTCCCCTCTCCCTCCCCCTCCCCCTTGGAGTCCAGTCCTTCAGTGTTAAGTTTCCTGCTGTTCTGTGTTACAGAGAGTGAGGGCATCTCTCTCCCCTCCCCCTCTGAGTTCTTCACTGTTACAGAGAGGGGGATTTCGTGCTGTGCTGTTTTCCTTCACTCATGGGGAACCGGATATCTCTGGCGCTTCACACTTCCGGCTGGAGGCTTCATAGAACGTTGGTCTTGCCTTTTATATATATAGAAGATAACCCACCCTTCTAACCCAGTACAGTACCCAGCAAGTAACACAATCACCAATAATCAGCAGTCAAATAGTCACAACAACCCCATTTATGATCCCAAACCCAAGGGGGCCCATATTCTTCCCCATTTTGCCATTTGCTTACGATCATTTGCTAATAATCTCTCTTTTTCTGCGATATTTCCAAGCATAGTTTTCCACCTAATTATTGAAGGGCAGTTTCGCTGTTTCCAAGCTTGTGCAATGGTCAATCTACCTGCACATCTCTCTATATAAAACGCACCTCCAACGTTCTATGAAGCCTCTTTTAGCCAAAAGTGAAGGGGGTGAGATCGCATTGTGTCTGCCCCGCCCACGCGTCAAACGTGATGACGTCGAGGGCGGAGCAATGACACTCAACCAATCGCATCGCTCGGCAGCGAAGCGTCAGGGAAGGAGGCGGCGCTCTTGACGTCTAGGTTTCCCTTCGCTGTGTTCCGCCTTCAAGTTCTTAAGGATGACGTCAAAAGAAGGCGGAACACAGCGAAGGGAAACCTAGACGTCGGGAGCGCCGCCTCCTTCCCTGACGCTTCGCTGCCGGAACCGCCACGGAGGTAAATTTTAAAAGAAGAAAAAAAAAAAAAACCGGATGCATGGATGCGAAGGGGGGGGCATGGATGCGAAGGGGGGGAGGAGAAGAGGGCGGGCCAGGCTGGGACATGGGAGAGAGAGGAGCATGGATGCGAGGGGGGGTCATGGAAGGGAGAGAGGGGACTTGCTGGAAAAGGATGAATGGAGGCGGCAGGGGACAGAGGAGCATGTATTGCAGGGCAGGCCTCAGACAGAGAGGGGAAATGCTGGAAAGGGATGAATGGAGGGGGCAGGTGACAGAGTAACATGGATGGCCATGGATTGGGAGGGCAGGGCTCAGGGAAAGGGGAATTGCTGGATAGGGATGAATGAAGGGGACAGATGGGCATGGATGGATATGGATTGCAGGGCAGGCCTCAGGCAGAGAGGGGAAATGCTGGAAAGGGATGAATGGAGGGGGCAGGGGACAGAGTAACATGGATGGCCATGGATTGGGACGGCAGGGCTCAGGAAAGGGAAATTGCTGGATACGGATGAATGGAGGGGACAGATGGGCATGGATGGATATGGATTGCAGGGCAGGCCTCAGGCACAGAGGGGAAATGCTGGATAGGGATGAATGGAGGGGGCAGGTGACAGAGTAACATGGATGGCCATGGATTGGGACGGCAGGGCTCAGGGAAAAAGGAATTGCTGGATAGGGATGAATGGAGGGGACAGATGGGCATGGATGGATATGGATTGCAGGGCAGGCCTCAGGCAAAGAGGGGAAATGCTGGAAAGGGATGAATGGAGGGGGCAGGGGACAGAGGAGCATGGATGGCCACACACACACACTCTCTATCACACTGTGTCTCACATACACACTTGCACACACTCATTCTCACACACACACTCTCTCTCACAAACACACTCACACCCAGACTCACTCTCTCTCTCACACACTCACACTTTCACTCTGACTCTCAAACAGTCACTCTCACATACACTCTCCCAAACATACACACTCCGAGGAAAACCTTGCTAGCGCCCGTTTCATTTGTCTCAGAAACGGGCCTTTTTTACTAGTAAACAATATTTCGCTAGGATCTTGCCCTCTTCTTTGAGTCCTAAGATATTTTTGTGAAATAGATACACTGCAGGGTCCCATGGTATATCCACTCCTACCCATTGTTGCATCCTCTCCTGGATAGCTTTCCAGAATGCTCCCACCTTTCTGCATGTCCACCATAAGTGGCCCATGGGTCTTTTTGTCAAGGCTCATTCATTAAAGAACTGTGTTCCATTTTTAAAGGCCCGTGGTGCTGTTTTTTTTGTTTGTAATCTTACTGGGGTCAGATACCAACGATATATTATTTTCGTAACGTTTTCCTGAATATTTATCGCTGGAGAGATCTGTGCTGAGCCTCTTTCAAATCTCTGCCACTCCGCCTCTGTGTACTTTACTCCCAATTCTTTTTCCCACTGGTCTCGATGTCTAGAGTTCTGTGGAAGTTTATCTGTCAAGTATCCATATAGCAAGGAGATTAGACCTCTTGTTCCCTGTTCTCTTACACATAGCTCCTCTAAGAACGTGACCTCTCCAAACAGATTAGCTCTTATTCCTGGGGAGTGTAGAAAACGGATTAGTTGCGTGTATGCGTATTGATCCCTCCGGGAGAGGTTATAGGTTTCAGCTAATTCTGAGAATGTGACAAATCTCTCTCCACTTAATAATTGTCCCCAAAGATCAAGACCACTCCGTGCCCACTTAGTAAAGGTCGAGGGTTTACATCCCAGAGGAAAAGCTAAATTGTATGCTATAGGGGACAGCCTAGAGTTATACACTTTCCTTCTACGTTCCATCTTATCCCAATACGATAATGTGAAGCGAATTACAGGGCTCACCTCCATTCCCAACCGCCTATGTTTAGGTGTTAGCCATAGCATATGTCCTAATTTTAATGGGCTACGAAGTAGATACTGTTCTGCCCTTATCCAAAGTTATGAGAAGTCTCCTGGAACCATTCTACTGCCGCTTTGACTTGGGCTGCCCTGTGGTAGAACTCCAAGTGGGGACTCCCAGTCCTCCCTTAGATTTACGAGCCATATAGGTCACACTGGAGTGAATTCTCGGCTTATTACCTTTCCAGATAAACTTTGTTAATCGACTCTGTACACGCTGAAGCAAATGTTCATCTATTGGCAATGGAATTGATTGAAAGAGGTATAGTAGGCGTGGCAAAATGTTCATTTTTACTGTGGCTATCCTGCCAAACCAAGACAAGCCAAGAGGTTCCCATCTATCCAAATCTGCCTTAAGCTCAGTAACTAAAGGAGTATAATTCACCTCACTTAGGCGTTGCAGATTACTAATGAGAACTCCTAGATATCGGATGCCATCAGTTACCCATTTCAATGGGAACAACTGCCGACATGCCTGATAAGTTTGCTCGTCCACACCTTGTGCCAATGCTTCCGTCTTGGTGTAATTAATTTTGAAACCAGAGACCTTTCTGTAGGCATCTAAGATTTGAAATAGCTTTGAAAGGGAGTCCAAAGGTGAAGTAACTGTCAATAGAACATCATCCGCAAATAGCGCTACCTTGGACTCCCATTCCCCTACCTTCACTCCGGTGATTTCCGGGTCGTTTCTAATGACCCACGCCAGAGGCTCCATCACAATGGCAAACAAGAGAGGTGATAATGGACACCTCTGGCGCGTTCCTCTTTGTAAGTCAAAGAAGGGGGAAACCTGTCCATTGATCTTTAAGCATGCTTTAGGTCTAGTATAGAATTCTTCTATCCAACCCATAAATTTAGTGCCAAAACCAAGACGTTGCATTGTCTGATATAAAAAGGGCCAATGTACCCCCTATCGAATGCCTTTTCGGCGTCAATACTTAACAGGCAGTAGGGTAAATTTCTTTGCTTTGCAGCATACATAACATCAATTGTTCGCCTTATGTTGTCAGAGGCTTGTCTATTAGCAATGAATCTCACTTGATCTGGGTGAATAATAGATGGAAGAAAGCGAATGCTACATACCTGTAGAAGGTATTCTCCGAGGACAGCAGGCTGATTGTTCTCACTGATGGGTGACGTCCACGGCAGCCCCTCCAATCGGAAACTTCAATAGCAAAGGCCTTTGCTAGTCCTTGCGCGCCCATGCGCACCGCGCATGCGCGGCCGTCTTCCCGCCCGAACCGGCTCATGTTCGTCAGTCCCATATGTAGCAAGACAAGACAAGGGAAGACACAACTCCAAAGGGGAGGCGGGCGGGTTTGTGAGAAAAATCAGCCTGCTGTCCTCGGAGAATACCTTCTACAGGTATGTAGCACTTGCTTTCTCCGAGGACAAGCAGGCTGCTTGTTCTCACTGATGGGGTATCCCTAGCCCCCAGGCTCACTCAAAACAACAAACATGGTCAATTGGGCCTCGCAACGGCGAGGACATAACTGAGATTGACCTAACAATTTATCCAACTAACAGAGTGTAGCCTGGAACAGAATAAAACATGGGCCTAGGGGGGTAGAGTTGGATCCTAAACCCCGAACAGATTCTGAAGCACTGACTGCCCTAACTGACTGTCACGTCGGGTATCCTGCTGCAGGCAGTGATGAGATATGAATGTGTGGACAGATGACCACGTCGCAGCTTTGCAAATCTCTTCAATAGTGGCTGACTTCAAGTGGGCTACCGACGCTGCCATGGCTCTAACATTATGAGCCGTGACATGACCCTCAAGAGCCAGCCCAGCCTGGGCGTAAGTGAAGGAAATGCAATCTGCTAGCCAATTGGATATGGTGCGTTTCCCCACAGCCACTCCCCTCCTGTTGGGATCAAAAGAAACAAACAATTGGGCAGACTGTCTGTTGGGCTGCGTCCGCTCCAGATAGAAGGCCAATGCTCTCTTGCAGTCCAATGTGTGCAGCTGACGTTCAGCAGGGCAGGAATGAGGACGGGGAAAGAATGTTGGCAACACAATTGACTGGTTCAGATGGCACTCCGACACAACCTTTGGCAAGAACTTAGGGTGAGTGCGGAGGACTACTCTGTTATGATGAAATTTGGTGTAAGGAGCCTGGGCTACCAGGGCCTGCAGCTCACTGACTCTACAAACTGAAGTAACTGCCACCAAGAAAATGACCTTCCAGGTCAAGTACTTCAGATGGCAGGAGTACAGTGGCTCAAAAGGAGGTTTCATCAGCTGGGTGAGAACGACATTGAGATCCCATGACACTGTAGGAGGTTTGAGGGGGGGCTTTGACAAAAGCAAACCTCTCATGAAGCGAACAACTAAAGGCTGTCCTGAGATCGGTTTACCTTCCACACGGTAATGGTATGCACTGATTGCACTAAGGTGAACCCTTACAGAGTTGGTCTTGAGACCAGACTCAGACAAGTGCAGAAGGTATTCAAGCAGGGTCTGTGTAGGACAAGAACGAGGATCTAGGGCCTTGCTGTCACACCAGACGGCAAACCTCCTCCATAGAAAGAAGTAACTCCTCTTAGTGGAATCTTTCTTGGAAGCAAGCAAGATGCGGGAGACACCCTCTGACAGACCCAAAGAGGCAAAGTCTACGCTCTCAACATCCAGGCCGTGAGAGCCAGAGACTGGAGGTTGGGATGCAGAAGCGCCCCTTCGTCCTGTGTGATGAGGGTCGGAAAACACTCCAATCTCCACAGTTCTTCGGAGGATAACTCCAGAAGAAGAGGGAACCAGATCTGACGCGGCCAAAAGGGAGCAATCAGAATCATGGTGCCTCGGTCTTGCTTGAGTTTCAGCAAAGTCTTCCCGACCAGAGGTATGGGAGGATAAGCATACAAGAGACCCTCCCCCCAGTCCAGGAGGAAGGCATCCGATACCAGTCTGCCGTTGGCCTGAAGCCTGTAACAGAACTGAGGGACCTTGTGGTTGGCTCGAGATGCAAAGAGATCTACCAAGGGGGTGCCCCACACCTGGAAGATCTGTCGCACTACTCGGGAGTTGAGCGACCACTCGTGAGGTTGCATAATCCTGCTCAGTCTGTCGGCCAGACTGTTGTTTACGCCTGCCAGGTATGTGGCAACATGCCCTGACGGCGAGCCCAAAGCCACATGCTGACGGCTTCCTGACACAGGGGGCGAGATCCGGTGCCCCCCTGCTTGTTGATGTAATACATGGCAACCTGGTTGTCTGTCTGAATTTGGATAATTTGGTGGGACAACCGATCTCTGAAAGCCTTCAGAGCGTTCCAGACCACTCGTAACTCCAGGAGATTGATCTGCAGATCGCGTTCCTGGAGGGACCAGCTTCCCTGGGTGTGAAGCCCATCGACATGAGCTCCCCACCCCAGGAGAGACGCATCCGTAGTCAGCACTTTATGTGGCTGAGGAATTTGGAAAGGACGTCCCAGGGTCAAATTGGACCAAATCGTCCACCAATACAGGGATTTGAGAAAACTCGTGGACAGGTGAATCACGTCTTCTAGATCCCCAGCAGCCTGAAACCACTGGGAAGCTAGGGTCCATTGAGCAGATCGCATGTGAAGGCGGGCCATGGGAGTCACATGAACTGTGGAGGCCTTGTGGCCCAGCAATCTAAACAACTGCCGAACTGTGATCTGCTGGGACGCTCGCACCCGCGAGATGAGGGACAACAAGTTGTTGGCTCTCGCCTCTGGGAGATAGGCACGAGCCGTCCGAGAATCCAGCAGAGCTCCTATGAATTCGAGTCTCTGCACTGGGAGAAGATGGGACTTTGGATAATTTATCACAAATCCCAGTAGCTCCAGGAGGCGAATAGTCATCTGCATGGACTGTAGAGCTCCTGCCTCGGATGTGTTCTTCACCAGCCAATCGTCGAGATAGGGGAACACGTGCACTCCCAGCCTGCGAAGCGCCGCTGCTACTAAAGCCAAGCACTTCGTGAACACTCTGGGCGCAGAGGCGAGCCCAAAGGGTAGCACACAGTACTGGAAGTGACGTGTGCCCAGCTGAAATCGCAGATACTGTCTGTGAGCTGGCAGTATCGGGATGTGCATGTAGGCGTCCTTCAAGTCCAGAGAGCATAGCCAGTCGTTTTCCTGAATCATGGGAAGAAGGGTGCACAGGGAAAGCATCCTGAACTTTTCTTTGACCAGATATTTGTTCAGGGCCCTTAGGTCTAGGATGGGACGCATCCCTCCTGTTTTCTTTTCCACAAGGAAGTACCTGGAATAGAATCCCAGCCCTTCTTGCCCGGATGGCACGGGCTCGACCGCATTGGCGCTGAGAAGGGCGGAGAGTTCCTCTGCAAGTACCTGCTTGTGCTGGAAGCTGTAGGATTGAGCTCCCGGTGGGCAATTTGGAGGTTTGGAAACCAAATTGAGGGTGTATCCGTGCCGGACTATTTGGAGAACCCACTGGTCGGAGGTTATGAGAGGCCACCTTTGGTGAAAAACTTTCAACCTCCCCCCGACCGGCAGATTGCCCGGCACTGACACATTGATGTCGGCTATGCTCTGCTGGAGCCAGTCAAAAGCTCGTCCCTTGCTTTTGCTGGGGAGCCGAGGGGCCTTGCTGAGGCGCATGCTGCTGACGAGAGCGAGCGCGCTGGGGCTTAGCCTGGGCCGCAGGCTGTCGAGAAGGAGGATTGTACCTACGCTTACCAGAAGAGTAGGGAACAGTCTTCCTTCCCCCATAAAAACGTCTACCTGTGAAGGTAGAAGCTGAAGGCTGCCGGCGGGAGAACTTGTCGAAAGCGGTATCCCGCTGGTGGAGCTGCTCTACCACCTGTTCGACCTTCTCTCCAAAAATATTGTCCACACGGCAAGGCGAGTCCGCAATCTGCTGCTGGATCCTATTCTCCAGGTCGGAGGCACGCAGCCATGAGAGTCTGCACATCACCACACCTTGAGCAGCGGCCCTGGACGCAACATCAAAGGTGTCATACACCCCTCTGGCCAGGAATTTTCTGCACGCCTTCAGCTGCCTGACCACCTCCTGAAATGGCTTGGCTTGCTCAGGAGGGAGCTTATCCACCAAGCCCGCCAACTGCCGCACATTATTCCGCATGTGTATGCTCGTGTAGAGCTGGTAAGACTGGATTTTGGCCACGAGCATAGAAGAATGGTAGGCCTTCCTCCCAAAGGAGTCCAAGGTTCTAGAGTCCTTGCCCGGGGGCGCCGAAGCAAGCTCCCTAGAACTCTTAGCCTTCTTTAGGGCCAAATCCACAACTCCAGAGTCATGAGGCAACTGAGTGCGCATCAGCTCTGGGTCCCCATGGATCCGGTACTGGGACTCGATCTTCTTGGGAATGTGGGGATTACTTAAAGGCTTGGTCCAGTTCGCCAGCAATGTCTTTTTGAGGACATGATGCATGGGTACTGTGGACGCTTCCTTAGGTGGAGAAGGATAGTCCAGGAGCTCAAACATTTCAGCCCTGGGCTCGTCCTCCACAACCATCGGGAAGGGGATGGCCGTAGAAATCTCCCGGACAAAGGCCGCAAAGGACAGACTCTCGGGAGGAGAAAGCTGCCTTTCAGGGGAGGGAGTGGGATCAGAAGGAAGGCCATCAGACTCCTCATCAGAGAAATACCTGATGTCCTCCTCCGCCTCCCACGAGGCCTCACCATCGGTATCAGACAAGTTCATGAACGTCTGAAGCCGTGTCCGGCTCGACTCCGTGGTACCACGGCGTGAGCGTCGAGAGGTAGACTCCCTCGCCCGCACTGCGAAGCTCCCTCCGCCGACGTCGTCGGGGAGCCTTCCTGGTAGGCGACTGCAGTCGGTACCGCACGCGGCACCGATGTCGGAGACCTCACCCTGGGCAAGGGGCCAGCCGGCGCCTCACTCGACGGTACCGGAGGCGCAAGCACCCCCGGTACCGGAGGGAAGGACGCAACAGCTCTCCCAGGATCTCTGGGAGAACGGCCCGGAGACTCTCGTGCAGGGCGGCTGTGGAGAAAGACATGGAAGCCGATGCAGGTGTCGAAGTCAGAGTCTGTTCCGGGCGTGGAGGCTGTTCCGGGCTGTCCAAGGTGGAGCGCATCGACACCTCCTGAACAGAGGGTGAGCGGTCCTCCCGGTGCCGATGCCTACTGGGTGCAGACTCCCTCGGCGACCCAGAGCTCTCGGTACCGACGCGGGAAGGAGACCGGTGTCGATGCTTCTTTGACTTTTTCAAACGAAGCATGTCACCGGAGCTTCCCGGTACCGACGAGGACGTAGAATCCAGCCGTCGCTTCCTCGGGGCCGAAGTCTCGGGGGGGCTGTACCGCAGGAGCCCTCAGGGTAGGGGGAGACCCACCCGAAGGCTCACCGCCACCAGCAGGGGAATGGACAGCCCTCACCTGCACTCCAGTCGAAGCACCACCGTCCGACATCAGCACTAGTGGAGGTCCCGGTACCACCGACGCCGACGCAGCCTTCCGATGTCTCGGCCCCGACGATGCAGAGGGTCGATGCCTCGATGCAACCGATACAGTCGCGGCCGAGGACCGAGGTTTTGACGCTGTCGACGTCGACGCACTCGATACTCCCAGTGCCGATGTCGACGAAGAGCCCGAGAACAAAACGTTCCACTGGGCCAATCTCGCTACCTGAGTCCTTTTCTGTAAAAGGGCGCAAAGACTACAGGCCTGCGGGCGGTGCCCAGCCCCCAGACACTGAAGACACGATGCGTGCCTATCAGTGAGCAAGATTACCCGGGTGCACTGGGTGCACTTCTTGAAGCCGCTGGGAGACTTTGATGACATGGGCGGAAAAATCACGCCGGCGAAATCAAAACTCGTAATTGCGGTAAGGTACCAAAAAGAGGGGGAGAAAAAACTCGACCCCAAGCCTCAAAAGGGCCTACCCCGAAAACAAAAGAAAACTTAACGGGGCCAAAAACTGGAAATACGGGAAGGGGAAAAAGACCGAAAGGACCTTCTCCGAAATCCCTTTTTTTTTTTTTTTTTTAAACGAAAAGTCAAAAGACGCACGAGGGTCAACTTAAGGGGCGCAAACGGCGCAAACACGACCGTACCGAGCGCGGACAAAAGAAGACTGACGAACACGAGTCGGTTCGGGCGGGAAGACGGCCGCGCATGCGCGGTGCGCATAGGCGCGCGAGGACTAGCAAAGGCCTTTGCTAGTGAAGTTTCCGATTGGAGGGGCTGCCGTGGACGTCACCCATCAGTGAGAACAAGCAGCCTGCTTGTCCTCGGAGAACTGCGGTAAACCTGGTGGCCAACACCTTTGCCAGTATACGCACATCTACGTTTAAGATCGAGATTGGCCGGTAGGAAGAACATTCGGTCACATCTTTTTTGGGCTTAGGGATTACGGCAATCCATGCCTCTCGCATAGTTTCTGGCATGCTTTCCCCAGTTCGTATAGAGTTTAACACCTCTGCTAACAGAGGTGCCAGGTATGGAGCAAACCTTTTATAAAATTCGCTTGTATACCCGTCTAGCCCAGGTGCTTTACCAGTTTTTAAAGATTTAATGGCATTGAGCACTTCCTTTGCCTCGATAGGAGCATCAAGCATTTCCCTGTGTTCTAGGGCGATACTTGGTAAACATTTCTCTAGATATGACCGAACTTCCCCCTCCTGTATCGAGCCATCCTTAGAGTACAATGCAGCATAATACTGGCTAAATCGGTTTCTAATCTCTTGCGACTGTTGGAGACTCTCTCCTTGTTGTCCCTTAATACAAAAGATGGTACGCTCTACCCGAAGCTTTCGCAGTTTAAGCGCTGTCTGCCAATCTTATTTTTCTTTGTATAATTATGAAGCTTTAACTTCTCATTAAGAAAGTCTAATTCTTGGCTTAGCAAGGCATCTAAATGTATCCTCTTAGCTTGTAAGGCTCGGTAGTGTTTGAGAGAGCCTGTACTTTTATGTTTTAGTTCCAGTTCCCTGATTTGGCTTCTCAACTGGGCCAGTTCGCTCTCTCTTTTCTGTTTAAGTCACCCTGCCACCGCCATGAAGTGGCCTCGGGACACTGCCTTGAGTGCATCCCAAACTACTGCTACTGGTGGGCCTGAATTCAAATTGAATGACAAATATTCCTCAAGTAGTTTCGTATATTTACTGCACTCCTCTTCCTGTTTTAATATCGTGTTATTGAAAGTCCAGGTACCCCCCCTTCTCTCTGTCAGATGACTGTCCCACTGTAGCATACACGGGGCGTGGTCAGAGAGGGTAATATTTCCAATTTGTGCTCTCCCAATCTGAGTTCCCAACAGTTTATCTATAAGGATGTAATCTATTCGGGAATATGTCTGATGAACTTGAGAGTAAAAGGAGTAGTCACGTTCTCTGGGGTGGCTGTCCCTCCAGGAATCACAAAGCCCCACTTCTTCCACAAAAGTGGCAAAGTGCTTGGCAATTACCTTATCATTCCTTGTGGGAGAGCCAGTTCGGTCCAGGTCTGGTTGCAATGTGGCATTTAAGTCGCCACCTAATATCACAGAACCTCCTATCACTTCCAACAATTTTCGCTTTAGTAACTGAAAGAAAGAGTGCTGTTCCGTGTTGGGGCCATAAATAGATCCAAACGTAACTTCCCTGTTTTCTATAGTACCTCTAATCAAAACATATCGCCCTTTTGGGTCCCGTTTCACCTGATGGACCTGCAGAGGGAGATTATTATGAAAATGTAGGGCTACCCCTCTTTGTTTCTTGTTAGAGATATCAGATGCAAAATAGATTTTTGAATATTGGGGGTGTCTAAACAGAGTTTCATGGGCTCTCTTCAAGTGTGTTTCCTGTAGCATTATGACATGCGGTTTCAGTCTCATAAGTTCTTGCCACACTAATTGGCGCTTTCTCGGAGCATTAAGACCCCTTACATTAAGGGTTACAATATGTAAATTATGTGTCATTAGGATTGTGTCGACCTAGACCAGGTCTTAAACATGGTCGCTGTCTCTGAGTAATGTACTTCCCATATCCCCTCTCCCTACCCCTCCCAATATCTCCCTAGTGGCAAAGAAAGACAAGGGGAGATCCATAAATAGGAATCTCTCTTGTCTTTCAACCCCGGCCAAGACAGCAAACCCATCCACAACCCTTCGCCCCATCCCCTCGCAACATTCCTCTCTCTTATTTTACACAGATAAGAACTATATCTTCCCCTTTTTATCTCCTATATTCACACATTGATGTATTTGCAAAACACTACCAGTTATATTTGTTCACTCAGTCCCAGCAGAGTTCATGTGGCAGATTTAGATGCAGTCAGTCGGGATTTCTTTGCTTTATTGAAGACTTGCTGCCACTGCCGCACTTTGTCTCGTGTTGTTACGGTCGTTGTCGTGGGTGTAGGCTTTGTCTCCATATCCATCAGCCCCGCCGTTTGTAACCGTTGTCGAGCCATGTCTACAGTGCGGACCTTATGGAGTTGACCCATTATGGTGAAGCACAGAGAAAACGGGAACGCCCATCGATATTTAATATTATGTTTTCCAAGGGCCTCCAAGATGGGTTTCATGTTTCGTCTTTGTTGTAGGGTATATGCTGAGAGATCCTGGTATATAGTAACTATATTTTCTTGAAATTGTAAGTCCTTCTTCTGTCTAGATAGGGCAAGCACGTTTTCCTTTTCAGCATACTTCCAGAAATGCACAACAATATCTCGTGGCTTGTTGGCCAACGGTTTTCCCAAAGCCCTGTGGGTCCTCTCAATTTCAGGGTGCGCTGTTTCTGGGGTCGCTTCCATTAATTGTGCGCAGAGTTCGCTTATTATTTTTGGTATGTCTTCTTGCTCGCCCGCCTCCGGAATTCCCCGGAAGTGTAAGTTATTTCTTCGTCCCCGATTTTCAATGTCATCCATCTTGTATTGTAATTCCTCTAACCGAGTAGAAAATCTTCTCGCTGTTTTACTTGCGTCAACAGTTCGTCCTGCTCATCAACTTGGCCTTCAAGCTCTTCCAGCCGGGCCCCGACTTCTTTTATCTCGCCTCTCAAATTGTCTATACTTTCAACAATTTCTGATTTCATATGAGCCAGGTCTTTTCGGAGATCTTTAAGTATTTTGGCAAACTGTGATTCTTGAGCGTTGCCCGCTTCATTTTCAGAACGCATCGACTCAGAGTCTGAAACATCCTCGTGCTGCGGAGAAGCATGGCGGCCGGATGTCTTGCTCACCCTTTGGCTACTCCTCACACCGCTTTTGGGGTCCGATAATTTTGATTTCTGCGACATTTTGGCTTAAACAATTTGCCAGCAATTATTTAACTTGCAAATGCTATCGTGTTCGTCGCTCTGTGTCGCTGTGTTAGCTATTTGAACGAGAGGAGTCCGGGAGTCTTGAGCTTAGGCTGCCATCGAGGGAGCTGACGTCACCGGAAGTATAATCAAATGTTTTTATGTTTTCCCTCAGTGTAAAAAGGTGACTAAGAGGAAAATATTTGATTTTTTTCTCCAGTATCTTGTTGCCTTAGTGTGGAACTCTCTGCCTTATCAAATAAGTTCACTGACTAATTATTTGATATTTGAAAAAGTCTTAAAATCTCTATTTATAATGCATGTATAAATTCAGTTGGGCTCTAAAATGTATTGGGCATTTTTTGGACAGGGTTCACTATGGAAACTTTGATAGCATAAACATCCTCCAGACCATCTCCTCCCTTCCTGTGACTAGAGCTACCTTCAAATGCTCCATCCCCCACTATATTCCCACTGGCTGGATCCTACCCACAGTCTCTGCAACTAAAGCTGCCTTCCAGTGCTCTATCCCCACTACCATCCCATTGGCTAGATCCTACCCACAGTCTCTGCAGCTAAACCTGCCTTCCAGTGCTCCACCCCCAATGCCTTCCCATTGGCTAGAACTTACCTACAAGTCCCTGTACCTAAAGCTGCCTTACAGTGTCCCACTCCCACTGTATTCCCACTGGTTGGATCCTACCCACAGTCTCTGCAGCTAAACCTGCCTTCTAGTGCTCCACCCCCAATGCCTTCCCATTGGCTAGATCCTACCTACAGTCTCTGCAACTAAAGCTGCCTTCAAGTGCTCCACCCCCACTGCATTCCCTACTTGGTCTCTGCTATTAGTTACAATGGAAGCCAGGCACGGTAGACTCACTCATATTATGTCTTGGGGGGGGGGGGGGGTGAATGGAGGTGGGGTAGAGGAGGAACAGAGAAAAGCCAGACAGATGGCAATCCTAACCTCCTAAGTACATCTCACAGGGCCCCCTAATTCTATAAAAGTTGCCAGAGAGGTGTGGTAGCCATGTTAGTCCACTTTTAACGGTAATCAATAGAAACAAAACAAAACATGAAAATGAAAATAAGATGGTACCTTTTTTTTTATTGGACATAACTTAATACATTTCTTGATTAGCTTTCAAAAGTTGCCCTTCTTCATCAGATCGGAAATAAGCAAATGTTGGTAGATGACAGTATATATAGGTGACTTACAATGCCACTCTCTCCTCTGCCCTGGACACCCTTGCACCATCCACCTCCCGTCCCACAAAGCATACTAATCCCCAGCCCTGGATGACCCCTTGCATCCGATACCTTCGCTCCTGCGCCCGATCGGCTGAACGCCTCTGGAGGAAATCCCGCACCCATACCGATTTCATTCATTATAAATTCATGCTATCCTCTTTCCAGGCCTCCCTATTCCTTGCCAAACAGGACTATTACACCCAATTGACTAACTCTCTCAGCTCTAACCCTCGTCGTCTCTTTGTCACCCTTAACTCCCTCCTCAAAGTGCCCTCCACCCCCACCCCCTCTCACTCTCTCCTCAATCACTGGCTGACTACTTCCGCAATAAGGTGCAGAAGATCAACCTCGAATTCACCACCAAGCCTCCTCCTCCTCTTCACCCTTTAACCCACTCCCTCAACCACCCAACCCAGGCCTCCTTCTCCTCTTTTTCTGATATCACCGAGGAGGAAACCACCCACCTTCTTTCCTCCTCGAAATGCACCACCTGTCCCTCTGACCCCATCCCCACAAACTTACTTAACACCACCTCTCCTACTGTCACCCCCCCCCCCCCCCCCATCTGTCATATCTTCAACTTCTCTCTCTCCACTGCCACAGTCCCTGACACCTTCAAGCATGCTGTAGTCACACCTCTCCTCAAAAAACCTTAACTGGACCCTACCTGTCCCTCCAACTACCGTCCCATTTCCCTCCTGCTCTTCCTCTCCAAGATACTTGAGCGCGCCGTTCACAGCCGTTGCCTTGATTGTCTCTCCTCTCACGCCATCTTCGATCCGCTTCAATCCGGCTTTCGCCCTCTACACTCGACAGAAACGGCACTATCTAAAGTCTGTAATGACCTATTCCTTGCCAAATCCAAAGGTCATTACTCCATCCTCATCCTCCATGACCTATCCGCCGCTTTTGACACTGTCAATCACAACTTACTTCTTGCCACACTATCCTCATTTGGTTTCCAGGGTTCTATCCTCTCCTGGTTCTCCTCTTATCTCTCCCACCGTACCTTCAGAGTACATTCTCATGGATCTTCCTCCACCCCCATCCCGCTCTCTGTTGGAGTTCCTCAAGGATCTGTCCTTGGACCCCTTCTTTTTTCAATCTACACCTCCTCCCTGGGCTCTCTGATCTCATCTCATGGTTTCCAATATCATCTTTATGCTGACGACACCCAGCTCTCTCTCTCCACACCAGACATCACTGCGGAAACCCAGGCCAAAGTTTCGGCCTGCTTATCTGACATTGCTGCATGGATGTCCAACCGCCACCTGAAACTGAACATGGCCAAGACTGAGCTTATTGTCTTTCCACCCAAACCCACCTCTCCTCTCCCTCCACTCTCTATCTCAGTTGATAACACCCTCATCCTCCCCGTCTCATCTGCCCGCAATCTCGGAGTCATCTTCGACTCCTCCCTCTCCTTCCCTGCGCATATCCAGCAGATAGCCAAGACCTGTCGCTTCTTTCTCTATAACATCAGCAAAATTTGCCCTTTCCTCTCTGAGCACACCACCCGAACTCTCATCCACTCTCTCATTACCTCTCGCCTTGACTACTGCAACCTACTCCTCACTGGCCTCCCACTTAGCCATCTATCCCCCCTTCAATCCGTTCAGAACTCTGCTGCACGTCTCATCTTCCGTCTGGACCGATACGCTCATATCACCCCTCTCCTCAAGACACTTCACTGGCTTCCGATCAGGTACCGCATACGATTCAAGCTTCTCCTACTTACCTACAAATGCACTCGATCTGCAGCCCCCCTCATTACCTCTCTACTCTCATCTCCCCTTATGTTCCTACCCGAAACCTCCGCTCACAGGCCAAACCCCTCCTCTGTACCCTTCTCCACCACCGCCAACTCCAGGCTCTGCCCTTTCTGCCTCGCCTCACCCTATGCGTGGAATAAACTCCCTGAGCCCATACGCCAAGCACCCTCCCTGCCCATCTTCAAATCCTTACTCAAAGTCCACCTCTTCAATGTCGCCTTCGGCACATAATCATTATACCTCTATTCAGGAAATCTAGACTGCCCCAACTTTACATTTAGTCCATTAAATTGAAAGCTCCTTTGAGCAGGGAATGTCCTTCTTTGTTAAATTGTACAGCGCTGCGTAACCCTAGTAGCACTTTAGAAATGTTAAGTAGTAAACATCAAAGCATTCCAGTGACAGTCTTACAGGATGGGGTGGATAGGTGTTATAACCACTCCCTCCACTTTTGTGATATAAGGAGGAACTGATATGTTGCTTTGTTTCATTTTATTATGTTCCTTATATATTTCTTTTCTGTATTGCTGGTGGATATTGCGGACATATATGAAAATAATGGTGCCCCCAGTTCAGAACGGAATAATAGGAGTTAAATGTTAGAATGGGAGAAAGATAAAAAGTGAACAAATGCTTCTGAACTGACAAGTCTAATCCTGCTTATTAATCAATGCCCTGTTCGGATGTCAGAAAGTGTCTAGCCTATTTTGTAAATAAGGGAAAGGACAGGGAACTGAGAATAATATACACCCTTAGCTTACATACCCATGGATCTCTGGAAATGCAGAAATAATATGGGCCAGCTCTATTATAAAACTGGAGACTTTACTGGAATTGTGGAAGTTGTTGAGGAACAATGTCCTGATTCTCCAATGACCTGCTGATAGCAGAATATTACCCATAGCTTGTGCCTTATGATCTATGATGTAAAACTGTTGACCTAGTAACTTATGACTTAATGCTTTTGTGAATAGAAGAGTGAAAGTGCTTAGCAAGCTGAGCTTTATCCAATGGTATTTGCTTTCTGCCAGAAGGCTGAAACACTGGCAAACTCGTTTCTTTTCTTTTTGGTTACACATGAGAACTTAGCAACTCTTGCAGGTGAGACTGTGACTAGGGAGGGCAATATATTTTGTGGTAAACCTTCTGTTAGAGTATAGTCTGAAGCCACAGTGGACTATATTTGCATTTTGTACCAGTGGTCATTTATAAAGTCTGTTGCCTCCTCAGCTTCATTCCCAAACTGTCATCTGTGCAAAGTACAATAACCAATCAATTAAGTATATCTTCCCTTAAATCTGAGACTTAAGGCTGAGCCTGAAATCAGTGTCAAAACATCACATATAGATCATACTAAATGCTTACCATGGTCATTTCCTGCGATAAGCATCTAAGAAAAACATGTTAGAAGAATCTCAAACAAAGTAGCCCTGGTTCTTAAGAAGTCACATTACCTCAGGAATGTCATAGAGCATTCTGTTGCCACAGCTTTTGCCAACAGGGTCTTGCCAGTACCAGGGGGGCCATACAACAGGAGCCCAGAGCGTCGCAGCCCTAGAGACAACAGCTCAGGGTGCTCCAGAGGTAACTGCACAGTATCCAGGATCTCTCTCTTCACATCCTGGAGCCCCCCAACATCTTGCCACAGTACTGAAGGGATCTGGAATGACAGATAAATCACGAAGTATGTATGTGGACACACAGAGATCTACTAAGATGCTACCGGTATGCATAAGGAATATGCAGCGATAAAGATATCAAAATATGAGCAAGGAGGAATAACCTAGAGGGTAAAAAGAGTAGCAGGTTCAGAACCAGGGAAGACAAGGCTCAAATGCCACTTCCTTACTGACACTCCTTGTGACCTTGGTCAAATCACTATTGACTAAGGTACAAAATTATAGCCTCATTTACTAATCTGCATTCACGTTTTAATAAACATTACTACACTTTAATGCAAACTACATTATCAGCTACAGGGTCTATTTACTAAGCGTATAACTTGCACATGTATTAAAATGTTAACACATATTAGGAAATGAGGCCCTGTTTGTTTAAGCTCATATCCTGTCTTATGCTTTAGCTTTATTTTATTCTATTTTTTGATATTGAATTTTGGGGTAATTCTATAAAAGTTAGGCACCAACAGAACACCCAAGAACAGCAGCATCTGGGCCCCCAAAAAGTAGGGAAGGCAATAAACACAATTCTGTAAAGGGAAAAGAGACACACATATGCCCAGAAAAGGGGACCAGAAACCATATGCACAAGACTTATTCTCTAAGTGTTGGGCACACTGCTACAAAAACTGATAGGACAGATGTCCTGCTCAGAAGGAAGGGATCCCCAGAAGCTTAGCCTGTGGTGAGAGGCAGGGCTGGTGGTTGGCAGGCGGGGATAGTGCTGGGCAGACTTATATGGTCTGTGCCCTGAAAAAGACAGGTACAAATCAAGGTAAGGTATACACAAAAAATGGCACATGTGAGTTTTATCTTGTTGGGCAGACTGGATGGACCGTGCAGGTCTTTTTCTGCCATCATCTACTATGTTACTATGTTGTCTCTTTTGTCCTGGAATGTTGATGGGTATATTTTGCTGCTCTTCGACATCTCAGTGAATGGTAAAGCTTCACTATCCTCAAACTATCAAGCTCTCTGCCCTCACTTGACCCTCTACAGCCCCTATCACTCAAACTGGTCCATATCACCCTTTTCTCCCAAATATCCTCCCCCAGCATTTAAACCATCTGCCTTCCCTGTCCCCTCTGCAGAACCCCCCTTCTCAACCTCCCCTGCCCCCCCCCCCCCCAGTGCTACATAATAACATAGTGTGAACAGATGACCCGTAAGGTCCCATCGAGTCTGTCCATGAATCTGGCTACTCTTCATCATGATTAAACACTGGCATCAGAAACAGGGTAGTCAGAAACATGCCACCTTGTCAACCTCATATAGGCATATGTACTACAATATTGTGTTATTAGATCCCCATCCCATATTTTAGGTTTCTAAGTTCAATTGTGTATTATGTCGATTGTTATTTGTTCAGTTATTACATTTTATGTTTCAACATTTTTTTATTGAGAAACTAGTAAACAAAGGCCCATTTTTGAGAGCAATGAAACGGGCGCTAGCAAGGGTTTCATGGCTGCATGGCTTGTCGTGGTTTTATCTTGTTTGTGGCGTGCACCGCTGTTTCCGTTGTAGCTCTGTGTGGGTGGCGGTTTTCGTGCCCCGCCCTCGACGTCATCGCGTTTTGACGCGAGGGCGGAGCAGAGCTACAGTGTGGAAATCTAGAGTTTGTGGCCTGAGTAGATAGTTGGAGGTGAGAATGTGCTCCGCCCTCAACGTCATAACGTTTGACGCGAGGGCGGGGCCCAGAGTGTGATTTTCGTGGCTTCAGAGCTTCGAACACTCGAACCTTGGCTTCAGTGACGTCAGCAGACAATAGAACGTTGAGGGTGAGTTTTATATATATAGATCAACCAATGAAACATTTCAACATTCTCTATATGTTTGACTTAACTAAACAGCAATCAGAACAATACCGAGTAAGAAAATCCCTCCTCAAGTTTTTAAGTATCTCCCTCCCATAGTAAACCCCCCCCCCCCCCCCCCCCCCCAATTCCCAAACTTATACACCAACCTATTCAAGAGAACTGAGTTATTGCCCACCTGGTATAGCAACAGGATTTACACCTTCCAAGAAAGAAGGTTTTTTTGTGTGTGTCAATCATATGTTTGATGACCGATTAACCCACTTGAAATGCGAACATATTACTCTACCTCTCTATACCTCATGCCACCATGCCCATAGACTCCTCCCATTCCCTATGGCCGTTGCCCATATGGCCCTCTCACCAAGACCAAGAAACCCCCCTAAACTATCCCTTTAATCGGTCCAACAATAACCTCTCAATAGTCCCCAACCAACCCTCCTACCCCCCTCCCCGAACCCCCTATCTTCTACTCAAACTACCGCACATACCGGACAGCTGTGACTCCTAAAGCCACTATATCTTGTTCACTATTAAACTATGACCCTGAGGACTGAGAGACTGCAGAAAAGGATTGCAGATCTGAAGAAACCTCTTCCCACAGCCCAACAACCCCCTTGCCGCCCTCACCTCCCATGTGGCTAACAGATGTATTTGATTCCTCCAATGCCAAAACTTAGAAAGATCCAAAGATGGCCAATACTACAAAACCGTTTTCCGAGCCACTAAAACCAATTTACGACACAAAATACTAGCCAGTCTAGGCATGGGCGGAATGCCCTGAATTTATCCAACAAGAATTGAACTTCTGATCCTTTGATCGTACATCCCACCAACTGAATTAGATATCTTCGAACTTGGGCCCAAAAATTACGCACTTTAAGGCATGCCCACACGACATGATAGAAGGAGGGCCCTGCCCACATTTGGCGCCTCCATGCCCTCCCATATACATAGTAACATAGTAGATGGCGGCAGAAAAAGACCTGCATGGTCCATCCAGTCTGCCCAACAAGATAACTCATATTTGCTACTTTTTGTGTATACCCTACTTTGATTTGTACCTGTACTCTTCAGGGCACAGACCGCATAAGTCTGCCCAGCACTATCCCCGCCTCCCAACCACCGGCTCTGGCACAGACCATATAAGTCTGCCCAGCACTATCCCTGCCTCCCAACCACCAGACCTGCCTCCCAACCACCGGCTCTGGCACAGACCGTACAAGTCTGCCCAGCACTATCCCTGCCTCCCAACCACCAGTCCCACTTCCCACCACCGGCTCTGGCACAGACCGTATAAGTCTGCCCAGCACTATCCCCGCCTCCCAACCACCAGCCACGCCTCCCGATCTTGACTAAGCTCCTGAGGATCCATTCCTTCGGCACAGGATTCCTTTATGCTTATCCCACGCATGTTTGAATTCCGTTACCGTTTTCATTTCCACCACCTCCCGCGGGAGGGCACTCCAAGCATCCACTACTCTCTCCGTGAAAAAATACTTCCTGACATTTTTCTTGAGTCTGCCCCCCTTCAATCTAATTTCATGACCTCTCGTTCTACCATCTTCCCATCTCCGGAAAAGGTTCGTTTGCGGATTAATACCTTTCAAATATTTGAACGTCTGTATCATATCACCCCTGTTTCTCCTTTCCTCCAGAGTATACATGTTTAGTTCAGCAAGTCTCTCCTCATACGTCTTGTAAAGCAAATCCCATACCATTCTCGTAGCTTTTCTTTGCACTGCTTCAATTCTTTTTACATCCTTAACAAGATACGGCCTCCAAAACTGAACACAATACTCCAGGTGGGGCCTCACCAACGACTTATACAGGGGCATCAACACCTCCTTTCTTCTGCTGGTCACACCTCTCTCTATACAGCCTAACAACCTTCGAGCTATGGCCACCGCCTTGTCACACTGTTTCGTCGCCTTCAAATCCTCAGATACTATCACCCCAAGATTCCTCTCTCCGCCCGTACCTATCAGACTCTCTCCGCCTAACACATACGTCTCCCATGGATTTCTATTCCCTAAGTGCATCACTTTGCATTTCTTCGCATTGAATTTTAATTGCCAAACTTTAGACCATTCTTCTAGCTTCCTCGGATCCTTTTTCATGTTTTCCACTCCCTCCCGGGTGTCCACTCTGTTACAGATCTTAGTATCATCCGCAAATAGGCAAACTTTACCTTCTAACCCTTCGGCAATGTCACTCACAAATATATTGAACAGAATCGGCCCCAGCACCGATCCCTGAGGCACTCCACTACTCAACTTTCCCTCCTCCGAGCAAATTCCATTCACCACCACCCTCTGGCATCTGTCCGTCAACCAGTTCCTAATCCAGTTCACCACTTCAGGTCCTAACTTCAGCCCACCCAGTTTTTTTAAGAGCCTCCTGTGGGGAACCGTGTCAAAAGCTTTGCTGAAATCTAAGTAGATTATGTCCATAGCTCGTCCCTGATTCAATTCTCCTGTCACCCAATCAAAGAATTCAATGAGATTCGTTTGGCACGATTTCCCTCTGGTAAAACCATGTTGTCTCGGATCTTGCAACTTATTGGCTTCCAGGAAATTCACTATCCTTTCCTTCAGCATCGCTTCCATTACTTTTCCAATAACCGAAGTGAGGCTTACCGGCCTGTAGTTTCCAGCTTCTTCCCTATCACCACTTTTGTGAAGAGGGACCACCTCTGCCGTTCTCCAATCCCTCGGAACCTTTCCCATCTGCAAGGATATATTAAACAAATCTTTAAGAGGACCCACCAAAACCTCTCTGAGCTCCCTCAATATCCTGGGGTGGATCCCGTCCGGTCCCATGGCTTTGTCCACCTTTAGCTTTTCAAGTTGTTGATACACACTTTTTTCCGTGAACGGTGCTCTATCCACTTCATTCTCATTTGTACTATTTCCAGTCCATCGCGGTCCTTCTCCAGGATTTTCTTCTGTGAAAACAGAACATAAGTTTCTATTTAGCACATTTGCTTTTTCATCATCATTTTCCACACAGCGGTTCGCAGTATCTTTTAGTCTCACAATTCCCTTTTTAGTCATTCTCCTTTCACTAATATATCTGAAGAAATATTTGTCACCCCTCCTTACATTTCTAGCCATTTGTTCTTCCGCTTGCGCTTTTGCCAGTCGTATCTCTCTCTTGGCTTCTTTCAGTTTCATCCGGTATTCCTCCCCGTGTTCCTTTTCTTGAGTTTTTCTGTATTTCTGGAACGCCAACTCTTTAGCCTTTATTTTCTCAACCACTTGCCAACTGAGCTCTAGTCATACATGCCTTTAGTATCACCCTATAACCACACTCCCTCAATCTTTCATCTGTTGTAAGGGACGCAACGCCTCTCAACGAGGTAGCCACATCCCAATCCTCCGAGACACCTATATCCCGTGCCCAACTATTTTTAATACTAGTGTAATCTTTACCTGGTGACTTCCTAATCAGCGATCTATGACGTCCTGAAACTGTAAGCTCATCATTCGGTGTGTCTTGAAAGAGTTCTCTAACCCACACCCCTAAATGATCCCCTACGGATCCCTCTAAGGAGGCTATATAATGTTTTATCTGAGCATAGGCAAATCTATTCCCCCAAGACTCCCCCACCCGAGTCTGCAACTCCGCGTACGAAACAATAGTACCATCGTCCCCCACTATATGTTCCAATGCCTTAATCCCTGCCTTTTCCCATTTAACAAATACCGAGTTATCCATTCCCGCCTGAAACATAACATTCCCTCTCACTGTTAACTGGCTGGATTCCCGACGGTTCCCTCCCATTTGACCAACTAGCATTTCCCACACCGCTTCAGTTATTACATTTTAATATGTACACCACCATGATGGAATCTGAACGGCTGTATATTTAATTCATCATAAATAAATGATTACCACAATATTGATCATTTCAACCTTAAGAATGTCTTCCCTTCCCTTACTGCTAAGCAACATCATTTATAATGTCTACCTTTCCATAGAAGGGATATGCATATGCTTTGAATGTGACCTAATATACACATAATTAATCCCCATCTTTTCCTGCCATTTTTGGAGAACAGCAATGGTCTTATTTCCCAACTACTGGAGCTACCATCGAAGCCCACTCCAGCCTTGTTCCTAATTTGACTTTGCTATGTATGGGACCCAGTCCATATAGGTCTGCCCGGCATTGATCTTACTTCCTAACCATTGGAATTGCTGTCAAAGCTTACTCCAGTCACAATGTCATTAATTTTTCTTTCAATCTGATTCCATTCTGTTTCTATATAAGGATCCTCTGTGTTTATCCCACACACTCTTGAATTCTGTCACTGTTTTTGTCTTCACAACCTCCACCAAGTAGAGGGCATTTGTTGCCGGAGAAATGTCATAGAAGCAGTAAACTTTGTAGGGTTTTTAAAAAAAGGGTTGGATAATTTCCTAAAAGAAAAGTCCATAAACCATTATTAAGACTGGGAAAATTCATTTCATATTTTAGGATAAGCAGCACAAAATCTGTTTTGCTGTTCTGGGATCTTGCCAGGTACTTGAGACCTGGATTGGCCACTGTTGGAAACTGGATACAGGGCTTGATGAATCTTCAGTCTGTCCCAGTATGGCAATGCTTATGTTCTTATGACAGGTGTCAGGACCGTACCGTGACTGCTCCAGGTCTGGCATGCTTTTTACATTACATTACACTCTGGCTTATATTCCGCAAACATCTTCAAGTTCTAAGTGGATTACAATTTCAAGAAAACCAAAACATACTCATGGGAAAACAATTCAAGAACGACCAGATCAGGTCACAAATTTTCTAAATAGAAATTTTTTTCTAAAAGAGGGGTACGATTGAGAATAAGACACTTTCCCAACTATATCCCTCCATAGCGATGCTGCTTGAACAACCAAAGACTTATCAAAGATAGATAATCTTTTCTTCTCTTTAAATGATGAAGAGATTTAAAACAATATATAAGTTTTATGTATCCTAATTCTTTGCGGGGATGCAAAACAAAAATGAGTTAGAAGATAACTAGGAATCTGTATTTAAAAAGAAAACATACTAGTAGCCTTTATAGGTAACCAATGGACTCTAATATAATAAGAGGAGAAACTCTCAGTTTTGGATAACCCAATATCAATCTAACATCTAACTGCCATGTTCTGTACCATTTGAAGCCGGGGCTGCTGGTCATGGTTCTGATGGGATACTAGCATCAATCCTACAGACTCGGAGTGGCGGTGTCCTTCCACATCCACACACGCCGTGCCCCTAGGAAGCATGTGCGTACAGCAATTCCTGGTTCGGAGTGGACAGCAGTATGTCAGAGGAGGATCAGCCTAGGCATTGTTGAGGCTGAGCACTTTTAAGGAAACTGAGCCCCACTTCCATTGCCTTCGCAACAAGGAAGCCTTGAGCCTTGTTCCTGAATGCCTTGTTCCCAGGAGACTTGTTCCTTAACGCCTTGCTCCTGTGAACCCTGCTCCTGAGATCCTTGCTTCTGATAGCTCTGCTCCTGCAAACCTTGTTTAAGGGCCTTGCTCCTCTGAGCCCTGTCCTGCAAACCTTGTTCCTTAACGCCTTGCTCCTGTGAACCCTGCTCTTGTTCCTGGTTCCTGCTAAGGCCGAGCATTGCTCCAGCTCTTTGGTTACCCAGTCAAAAAAAAAAAAAAATCACATGCATTTGGAAGGATTTTCCTTTGGTAAAACCAAGTTGTCCCATATCTTGCAACCTGTTAGGTTCTAGAAAGTTAACTCTTTTCCTTCAGAAGCAACTTCTTTATTTTTTCTACCATCAATGTGAGGCGTACTGGCCTGTACTTTCCCACTTCTTCCCTGTCCCCACTTTTGTGAAGAGAAACCACATCTGCTTGAATCCAATCCCACAGAACATCTACTGTCTCTAAAGATCAATTAAACAAATCCCTATGAGCTTCTCAGTATTGTGGGATGTATCCTATCCGGCCCCACAGCTTTGTCCACTTTCAGATTTTCAAGTTATTTATAAACAATGCAATATCCACTCCATTCCCAGATATACCCTTGGCAGCTGACCATAGTCCTTCCCTCAGGAATTTCTTCCCTGAACACTGAAGAGAAGTAATTGTTTAGCATGTTTGCTTTGTTCTCATCTTGCTCCACATAGCTGTTCTCAGCATCTTTCATTCCATTCTTACCTTTTCTCTTTTCCACAATATATCTGAAAAAGGTTGTTTCCTCTCTTTATATCTTTACTCATTTTTTTCTTCTACCTGCTCTTTTGCTAGACATATTTTGCTTGCTTCGTTTCTGAATTAAATTAGGCAATGAGTAATTAAGTTATAACCACTGTGATTTGAAATATGTATTGGGAATTCTATTCCCATTTTCCTCTAGTTTGCATCGAACTGATCAGATGTTCACGGAATATAAGCCATCTAATAGTTTAATCTTCTGTGATCCTCTTGTTGCATTCTTCTGCATTTCTTGAATGCAGCCTCGTTTGCCCTTATTTTTTGGACCACTTGTTTGGAAAACCATCTAGGCTTCCTGTTTCTCTTGTCTTTATTTACTTGCACACCATCTGAGATGCAACTCCTCCCACTGTGAATGAAGAGTAAGGAAAATAAAAAAGGGAGTTCAAATATAGAAATAAACAGTCTTCACAGTCAAACCAAGTCTAGGCTTACAGTATGTTTATGCTTATTAAAATCTTGAACTACCACCATTTCTTCATAAAAAAGGTCAAAGCGGTTCACAAAGAATAATACATTTTATTTATTTAGATTTTGCTCACACCTTTTTCAGTAGTAGCTCAAGGTGAGTTAGATTGAGGTACTCTGGATATTTTTTTTTGTTACATTTGACCCCCGCGCTTTCCCCACTCATGGCAGGCTCAATGCGGCTTACATATTATATACAGGTACTTATTTGTACCTGGGGCAATGGAGGGTTAAGTGACTTGCCCAGAGTCACAAGGAGCTGCCTGTGCCTGAAGTGGGAATTGAACTCAGTTCCTCAGTTCCCCAGGACCAGAGTCCACCACCCTAACCACTAGGCCACTAAAATAGGAAAGAAACAATCATACCAAGCAGCAATACTCAGCAGACCACTAATAAAACACACACAAATTCTAAATAAAATAGACTGTCCCTAAATGACTGTCATTCATTGCGACCAAAAGCCAGTCTGAAAAATGAGTTTTCAAAAGGCTTTTACAATTTACAAAGCTAAGCTCCAAGCATATAGGTGGAGGCAGGTCATTCCACAACTTAGGGGCCACATAGAAAAAGGTGGGATAGAAAGAAAAGTAAGCTACTAAAAGCATCCCACCTTTTTTTTTTAAAATACAACAAAGACAAACTGTCTCTGAGGAGAAAAAAAAGGAACGCAGCTCCTATCAGTAAACTGTTAGACTGACGGGAAGAAGCTAAAATGGTGCTACTGCCACCACACTTCATAAATCAAGTGATCAAACTTGAAGGACCACAAAGAAAACACAATTCAACTCTAAACATTTGCTATTGAATCGCAGTTTACTCCGCTCCTAAAAGGAGTTTAAATCATTGCTTTCCCCAGTCATAGGCAGAGTAAGGGTAGCACAGTGGTGTCACTCTTGGGCTTGCCTGAGAAACATCTCACAAGAAACCCCAGTGAGATTGACCCTAAAAAAACAGCTCAATGAACCTACTCTGCTACAAGTGAGGCTGTCATTACGGAAAGTAGTACACCACACAAGAAACAAAGAAATTAAAGTAGTTCTCTGAGATCCCACAGAAAAGAGACTTCTTTTAGTATAGTGAAACACAGAATAAAATAGAAGAAATCGTTTAGTTGTAGAGTGAGAAGGCAGTACAAGATGGATGAAGAGGGAGGAAACAGAAAGGAATCAGATAGCTGGGAGTTTTCCCATGAGGCTGAAGTGCTTTTCAGAGGAGTCCTCATGGTCAACTGGTCCAGGAGCTTGTCTCAGACAACTTATTGCATATGACAAAGAAGAACTAGACTCTAAGAACTCCTGCTGGAAAAAAAGGGGGGAGTGAAAGGAAAGGGACTTGGAGCCATCCAAGTATTTCCAAGGCAACCTTCTTTCTTCCTGACCTTCGATAAGTAAAAAAGTAATCATAGCTCAATTGGACCGGGGAGAAATGGTTCAGTAGCCTACTAGACTTAAAACCCAGGACCTGCAGGGTGAACCATCACCAGCTGCTGGAGAGAGAATATACTGAACATCTGTGCCTGCATGGTGTCCTTAAAGGGTGAATCACATGAAGCCATTTGATTTCTCTGTCTCCATCTGCTGATCTGGTCAGGACGCTAAGGAATTAATGATTAGCAGGATATCAATGCTTTGAAATATTTATCTTCTCTATTTAGTAATTCTTTTTTATCGATATAAAAATGTAAATACTCCCCCCTCTTTGAGCAAATATTTAAAGATGATAACAGAAATAAGACAAACAAAACAATCTATGTGTTACTTTGGGAAAAGATGTTCAAATTATGTCAAAAAATGTTCTTGAATTTGAATGTAAGAACTCTGCCTTCAACTGTAGCCAATTCAAAGTATCTGGCAGAATCCCAAAGACCAGCAAGATTCCATGCTTCCGATTCCAGGGATAAGAAGTGCCTTTCCCCATGTCTACCTTAATAGCTGTTAATGAACTTTATCTGCAGGAACTTGTCCAAACCTTTTTTTTTAAACTCTTATACTCTAATTGCTTTTATCACATCCTCTGGCAATGAGTTCCAGAGCTTAAGCATTAGTTGTGTGAAAATTTTTTTTCTTCTACTTGTTTTAAAAGTATTACCATGTAACTAATGGAGTATCACCTAGTGTGTACTTTTGGAAAGAGTAAACAAATCGATTCACGCTTACCCTTTGTACTCCACTCATTTTATAAACCTGTATCATATCCCCCCCTCAGCCCTTCCTTCTCCAAGCTGAAGAACCCCAACCTCTTAAGCCTTTCCTCATATGAGAAGAGTCTCATCTTCTTAATCAGAGAGAGAGAGAGAAGCAATGACGTATGAAAAGAAGAAAACCCAGCAGTATTTGGACTTAGTTCACATCTTTTCAGAAATTACTTTCAGCTAAAGTAAGTATTTCCCTGTCCCTGGATTGCAGTATAAGCTTCCAAATGATGTAGTGGAGGGTTAAATGACTTTCTGAAAATTATACTGTTCATCAGAGGTATCTGAAATCCTGGCTTCCCCAACTTCAGCATGACATTCTAACCATTAGCCTAGTCCTTCTCTCTGCAGTAGGGATCTCCAGTTCAAGAGACATTTTCAAAGCCACTTATGCAGGGATAACTGCCCGCATACTTTCATCCACTTTTAGTAGGGACATTTTGTTGGCTTGAATTTGCAAACACTTGAGTATCTTCTAAAGGTACAGAAGTTATTTTACTTAGGACAAAGCAGGTGCAACTTGTCTGCAGGTACTTTTTCCCTGGGCAATTTCCAAAGTAAAGTATGTTTGTATTTTCACTCTGAAATGCACGTGAAGTCCACTGTTGATAAATATCCATGACTCTGCTTCATGTCATCTGTGAATTCATACCTTGGGTGCTCCTACTGCTTGCGAATGTACTTCATGCAGTTGATTCAGAGCAAGTTCAAAATCTTCAGAAAGAATAGGGTATCCAGCAGCCAGCAAGTCTCCATCCTCCTCATCACTCAGTCTAGCTGCCACACTGTTCAGAAAGAAAAGGTATTAAATCACTGTCCTGCCACTCCACAATACACAGCAAACCTGTTTCTTCTATTTTATACAGATGCTTTACAAGCTGCTCCTGCACTTACTTATGCAAAACTGCAGCCAGCATTTGGCTCTTTTGACAAAGGCCTTTGGAACGGCTTGCCATTGGGAGATTCAGTTGAAGACCTGCTATTTGATCTTTAGGAAAAAAAATTAAGGCATTCTATTCGTGCAGGGGTTTCTCTTGTCTAGAATTGTGACAGGTGAAAGTTTGTTGTTTTTTTAACTATAAACACAACTTATGACCTTCAATGGATTTTAAATTAGGGCTGTACCAAATATTTGTATTCGATCTGGCCCCAAATACATTATTCATAGTGATTTAAATTATAATATGAATCATCTGAGGCTCTATTTATTAATTTAGATTTTGCTCACACCTTTTTCATAGTAGCTCAAGGTGAGTTACATTCAGGTACTCTGGATATTTCTCTGTCCCAGGAGGGCTCACAATCTAAGTTTGTACCTGAGGCAATGGAAGGTTAAGTGACTTGCCCAAGATCACAAGCAGCAGCAGTGGGATTTGAATCGGCCACCTCTGGATTGCAAAACCGGTACTCTAAACACTAGGCCACTCCTCCACTCCACATTGCGCTATATACTGAAATAAACGCTTGATCTCTGATTTCATGTTGCTTCTTTTATTATTTGTTATCTTAAAGCTCAATGCCCATTATTCATATTCGGCCTAATAATAGTGGCTATTCATAAGCACATATGCACATAAGAGTTGCCATACTGGGACAGACCGGTCCATCAAGCCCAGTATCCTATTCCTAACAGTGGAAAATCCAGGTCACAAGTACCTGGCAAGATCCCAAAACAGTACAATACATTTTATGCTGCTTATTCTAGAAATAAGCAGTGGATTTTCCCCAAATTCATTTTAATAATGGTCTATGGACTTTTCATTTAGGAAGTACATAAGTAATGCCATACTGGGGAAAGCCCAGCATCCTGTCCCCGACAGCGGCCAATCCAGGTCAAGGGCACCTGGCAACCTACCTAAACGTACAAACATTTTATACATGTTATTCCCGAAATTGTGAATCTTTCCCAAGTCCATTTAGTAGCAGTCTATGGACTTGTCCTTTAGGAAACCGTCCAACCCCTTTTTTAAACTCTGCCAAGCTAACCGCCTTCACTACGTTCTCCGGCAACGAATTCCAGAGTTTAATTATGCATTGGGTGAAGAAACATTTTCTCTTGTTTTAAATTTACTACACTGTAATTTCATCGCATGCCCCCTAGTCCTAGTATTTTTAAAAGCGTGAACAGACGCTTCACATCCACCTGTTCCACTCCACTCATTATTTTATATACCTCTATCATGTCTCCCCTCAGCCATCTCTTCTCCAAGCTGAAGAGCCCTAGCCTCCTTAGTCTTTCTTCATAGGGAAGTCGTCCCATCCCTGCTATCATTTTCGTCGCCCTTTGCTGCACCTTTTCCAGTTCTACTATATCTTTCTTGAGATGCGGCGACCAGAATTGAACATAAGCCATCCAAACCATTTTAAAATCCCACTAAGCTAACTGCTTCTACTACATTCTCTGGCAACGAATTCAAGAGTTTAATTACACGCTGAGTGAAGAAACATTTTCTCCGATTTGTTTTAAAATTACTACTTTGTAGCTTCATCGTGTGCCCCCAAGTCCTAGTATTTTTGGAAAGAGTAAACCAGCGATTCATGTCTACCCGTTCCACTCCACTCATTATTTATAGACCTCTATCATATCTCCCCTCAGTAGTATTTTCTCCAAGCTGAAGAGACCTAGTCGCTTCAGCCTTTCATCATAGGGAAATCTTCCCATACCCTTTATCATTTTTGTCACCCTTCTCTGCACCTTTTCTAATTCCACTATATCTTTTTTGAGATGCAGCGACCAGAATTGAACACAATATTCGAAGTGTGCTGGCACCACGGAGAGATACAAAGGCATTATAACGTCCTCATTTTTGTTTTCTATTCCTCTCCTAATAATACCTAACATTCTATTTGCTTTCTTAGCCGTCGCCGCACACAGAGCAGAAGGTTTCAATGTATCACCAACGACAACACCCAGATCCCTTTCCTGGTTGGTGACTCCTAAAGTAGAACCTTGCATGACGCAGCTATAATTCAGGTTCCTCTTTCCCACATGCATCATTTTGCACTTGCTCACGTTAAACGTCATCTGCCATTTAGACACCCAGTCTCCCACTCTCGTAAGGTCCTCTTGTAATTTTTTACAATCCTTTAGCGATTTAACAACTTTGAATAACTTTGTGTCATCACAAATTTAATTACCTCACTAGCAGTCCCAGCACAAACCCTTGGGGAATCCCACTATCTACCCTATGCCTGGAATAAACTCCCCGAGCCCATACGCCAAGCTCCCTCCCTATCCATCTTCAAATCCCTACTCAAAGCCCACCTCTTCAATGTCGCTTTTGAAACCTAACCATTGTACCTCTACCCAAGAAATCTAGTCTGTTCCAATTTTGATTGTCTGCACTCCTTGTCCTCTTGTCCTTCCTGTCCTTTAGATTGTAAGCTCCTTTGAGCAGGGACTGTCCTTCTTTGTCTTTGTACAGCACTGCGTAACCCTGGTAGCACTCTAGAAATGTTAAACAGTAGTAAATAGTAGTAGTAGTAGAATACTGACCATTTAACCCTACTCTCTGTTTTCTATCTTTTAAGAGGTACTTTGTCAAACACCCTTTGAAAATCCAGATACACAATATCAACCGGTTCACCTTTATTCACGTTTGCTCACCCCTTCAAAGAAATTTAATAGATTGGTGAGGCAAGATTTCCATTCACTAAATCCACGTTGGCTTTGTCCCATGCTTTTGAATATGCTCAGTAATTTTGTCCTTTACAATAGTCTCTACCGTTTTGCCAGTCACCAACATCAGGCTCACCAGTCTATAATTTCCCGGATCTCCTCTGGAACCTTTTTTAAAAATCGGTGTTGCATTGGCCACCCTCCAATCTTCCGATACCACGCTCGATTTTAAAAATAAATTACAATAGTTCCGCAAGTTCATTTTTCAATTCTATCAGTACTCGGGGATGAATACCATCTGGTCCAGGAGATTTGCTACTCTTCAATTTGTCAAATTGCCCCATTACATCCTACAGGTTTATAGAGATTTCATTCAGTTTTATTTTATTTTTATTTTGTTACATTTGTACCCCATATTTTCCCACGTATTTGCAGGCTCAATGTGGCTTACATAGCGCCGTGGGGCGAAAGCCTCCTCCGGTGAGGAAACAAATATAGAGTGATGTTATTTTAAATGAAATAGATATGCACAGACACATTAGAGAAACATAGCAAGGGAAGTTATATAAAGTTCATTAAGTTCATAACAAATTTGGATTTCTTTGAATTGCTGGATTCAGGTAATTAAGTTGGGTCCTTAGGATATGCCTTTTTGAGGGGGCGGAACCAAGATGGCGGCGTAGCAGGTTGCATTAAGAGATAGCTCTGAGGTCCTGTCTGGAATTAGTAATTTCTTTCTTTCAAAATGCCCCATACCAAACGGAAGGGGACAACAAGAATAGTTCCCCCACCTACCTCGACGCCCTCGTCGTGTCATTCAGGGCTCGAGCGCTTTTTCGCGCCTATTTCCCATGCTGGACGAGATGTGGATCCCATTGCGGGATTATCCGGGGAAGCAGCGATCCTGCCGGGAGAGGAAGTGTCTCTCTCACCTCCATCAATGCTGAATCCCCCATGCCCGGCGTCGACGGCATGCCTGGATGGACAGCATCAATCTACCAGAAGTGTTTTGACTGCTGCTTCCAGTGAGGGTCAGGTAGCACCGCGAAAGACGCCAGGAGTAGAGGCAGCTGCCTCTAAGAAAGAACCGGGGATTAATCTTGAAATGATTTGGAAAAAACGGAATGAAATGGATGCTACGCTTCAACAGACTTCGAGAGAGGTTAGAGCCTTCAATACCAAATTTCAAGAATTAAATGTTAAAGTGGACTTAATTAACGAAGAAATCGCCGAAAAAATGCAAAAAATACAAAAAAATGTAGATTCTCTTCAAGACTTTAAAACAATGGTATTTAAAGACAATACTGACATTCGGAAAAAAATTGAACAGATCGAAAATTTCAATAGAAGGTTAAATTTACGCCTGTTAAATTTCCCTAACCTCCCTGAGGTTAATTCTTATGACATGTTTAAAATATATTTAATCGAAGTACTAAAAATTCCACAGGATGCAATTCCGCCTATAAACAAGTTATATTATATTCCTAATCCCAAAGGCGAGGCGGGGGAAAGACAAGAACCTCAAGAAGGTAAATTGGATTTAAACAACATTTCGGCGATTCTAGAACAAACACTGGATGAAAACTCACCAAGATCCACTTTGATTGTTTCACTAATTTTTGAACTAGATTTAAATAATATAATGAAACTGTACTTTAAAAATTTTAAAACATGTTTCGGTGGAGTTAAGGTTCAGATTTTTCCCAACGTCACAAAATCAACCCAACGTAGAAGGAAGGCTTTCCTGGCACTGAAATCACAAACATCTGATATAGGAGGGACCTTCTTTCTAGCGTTTCCATGTAAATGTATAGTTAAATTGGGCCAGGTTAAGTATACCTTTTATGCACCAGAACATTTAAAATCATTTCTTGATTCGAAACAGTTAAAATAGAATAATATATATGTGGGAAAATTACGCCACCATGTTATTTTTGTTTTTAGTTGCCACTTAGTTTAATCTTCTCTAATTCCTACCGCCTCCACTTATGATGAGGTCTAAGAAAGCAATTAGTTTATGTGAAAGGATGAAAGCAATATTATTTTGTTATTTCCTATGTTTATTATTTAATTACAATTTATTTTGAACAATGGCTGTATTTCAATAGCAAGTAACTTCTAGTTAGGATGTTTAAAATCAATAAACAAATTTAAATAAGGATATGCCTTTTTGAACGGGTAAGTCTTCAGTGATTTCCAGAAGTTGAGGTGGTTGTACGTAGTTTTCACGGCCTTTGGGAGTGCATTCCAGAGTTGTGTACTTATATATGAGAAGCTGGATCCATGAACTGATTTGTATTTGAGTCCTCTGCAGCTAGGGTGGCGGAGACTTAAATAAGAGCGTGATGATCTGATTGAGTTTCTGGTTGGTAGGTCTATGGTAGGTTCAGTCCAAAACGCAAAAGATAAGTGCAAAAAAATTGTTGAAATTAAAATAAACAACATAGAATTCTGAGAGGTTTTTTTGAAGACTCATGCCAGGTAGTTTACATAAAGAAAATTAATTTTCAAAGTAAACACTGAGCAGCACAATACCGGCTACAATATAGATAGTCTGGTTAATTGAGCATCTGAAGTCTTTTTTCCTCTCTTTAAATATATTCTGGAGTTAGAATCAAGATAAATAGTGATTGGTGAAAGGTATTAATCCATAAACGAACCTTTTCCAGAGATGGGAAAGCAGTAGAAATAGAGGACATGAATTGAGGTTGAAGGGGGCAGACTCAGGACTAATGTCAGGAAGTATTTTTTCACAGAGAGGGTGGTGGATATGTGGAATGTCCTCCCGCGGGAGATGGTGGAGATGAAAACGGTAATGGAATTCAAACATGCGTGGGATAAACACAAAGGAATCCTGCTTAGAAGGAATGGTTCCGTGGAATCTTAGCGGAGATTGGGTGGCAACGCCAGTAATTGAAAACAAAATGGGAGCTGGGCAGACTTCTATGGTCTACGCCCTGATCGTGACTGAATAGATAGGGATGGGCTGGAGTGTAAATTTTAAGGGGCTTCGATGTTAGCTTCAGAACTTAGTACAAGAACAGTACTGGGCAGACATCTATGGTCTGTGCCCTGAGAAAGGCAAGGACAAATCACACTCGGGTATAAAGTAACACACACTATATAAAATGAGTTTATTTTGTTGGGCAGACTGGATGGACCGTTCAAGTCTTTATCTGCCGTCATTTACTATGTATCTATGTCCCTTCCTGATGTCCTTTGAGATGTTTAGCAGTGGGCCACTGCAGGGGCATTGGCAGACCTTCCGGTGGGAGGGGGCCACAGCCAGAGGTGGGGGGGCACATTTTAGTCTGCCACCCCACCGCCGTCCCCCCCCCCACTGCCTCACCGCTCTCCCGCCGCCTTGCTGCCCCCCTGCCCACTCGTCAGCTTTGAATACCATTTCTAGCATTTGAGCCTGCCATGAGTGGAAAAGCGCGGGGTACAAATATAAATAAATAAATAAATCTTCCTCGGTGAAGATTGAAGCAAAGAATTCATTTAATTTCTCTGCTATGACTTTGTCTTTCCTTATTGCCCCTTTTACTCCTTGGTCATCTAGCGGTCCAACTGATTCTTTTGCTGGCTTCTTGCTTTTAATATACCTAAAAAATTTTTTTACTAAGTGTTTTTGCCTCCAATGCAATCTTTTTTTTTAGAGTCCTTCTTTGCCTTCCTTATCAGTGCTTTGCATTTGACATGACATTCCTTATGCTGTTTCTTATTATTTTCAGTTGGTTCCTTCTTCCATTTTCTGAAGGATTTTCTTTTAGCTCTAATAGCTTCCTTCACCTCACTTTTTAACCATGCTGGCTGTTTGGACTTCCTTCCTCCTTTTTTAATACATCGAATATATTTGGCCTGGGCTTCTAGGATGGTATTTATGAACAGCATCCATGCCTGATATAAATTTTTTTCCACCGTTCTCATTTTATCATAGTCTCCTTTTTGAACCTATTGGATTTCCTGTGTGTACTTACTCCAAAGCCAATATCAAATCTGATCATATTATGATCACTGTTATCAAGCAGCCGCAGCACCATTATCTCCTTCACCAGATCATGTGCTCCACTAAGGACTAAGTCTAAAATTTTTCCTTCTCTTGTTGGCTCTTGTACCAGCTGCTCCATAAAGCAGTCCTTGATTTTGTCAAGGAATTTTACCTCCCTAGCATGCCCTGTTACATTTGCCTAGTCAATATCAGGGGGTAATTGAAATCACCATTATTGTGTTTTGTTTGTTAGCCTCCCTAATTTCTGGTAACATTTCTACAACCGTCTGTTCATCCCCTTAAACTCATGGAATTTCAATCCATATGGATTCCATGATGTGTTTTGTTTCCTGCAGAATTTTCAATTTGATTTAAGACCCTCTTTAAACATACAATGCTACCCCTACACCACTTCACCTGTTGCATTTTGTTTTTTGTATTAAGGTGTGCTACACATTTCTAGCCATTTTGCTCTTTAGTACATGGGGACCAAAGTAGGTTGTACAACTGAGCTAATGCTGGCAAGCGGTTGTAATCTGGCTGAGAAGCAATAAACTAAGTTCAAGCCCTAAAACACCAAAAATAGCCTCTTAACTAAGATTTCATGACTTTCAGATAGGGTTAGTATTCCCCTTTTGACTCGGCTATGTAGCCTGTGTTTTAATCTTAATTCGTTGCTTAAAGACAGCTCTTCATGTTTTATTTGTGGGCACAGAAAAAAAAAGAATTTGATTACAGTGTGCTCAAAATACAGAACAGGTAATTTCCAGGTATAAAAATGAGAAAATATGTCATTAAGTGCTAAAGGAATTACAGCAATTCCCCATTATCAAACACATTTCAGATTAAGTATTAACAATCGGAGGTGTTTTTTGTTAAAAATAAATCATTACATTATATGCCATCAAGATGCCTGTGAGGTGCCAACACAGTGTAACAGTGTGCCCGTCATGATTATCAGTGCTTGGTTAAGACTAGGAAGTGGGAATCTTCAGGACACACCCCAAAAGCTTGGAATTCTTTGTCAAACGCATACTGTAATAAAATCTTATTCAGAACAAGTATCACAGTACAGATTTTTCAACAGATAATAACGACAGAATCTTATTATTTTTAAGGCTGCTTAGAATGAGTTATGCTTTAGAATTTATATTCTTACAAACTGCACTATTTATAATTTGTACCCTGAAATACTTTGTTATAATTCCCCCCCCCCTCCCCCACAACACTATACGCACAGTCGGTCTTCTCACCCTTTTGCTCTCTAATGCCCAATGGCATCTCTCTCCCCCACCCTCTAAACCTTTTCAAAGCTGTCTTCTCTTTTTAGAGGTTGCAAGCAACAAGCAGCGATTCACAATGAGCTGCTTATCCTGACATCGGAGCCTTCTGTCTGATGTAATTTCCTGTTTCCAAAAAAGAAAGGAAGATCAGAAGGCGGCTCTGATATCAGCATGAGCAGCGTGTTGTGAATTGTTGCTCACTGCCAGCAGCCTGTAAAGCAAGAACACAGCTTTGAAAAGGTAAAGGGTTGGCGTGGGGCGAGGTTGGAAGGGAGGGAGGGATGCCATTGCCATTATAGAAGGAACAAAAGAAGAGAAGACTGATTGCCAGGGGAGGGGGAGACAGAAGAAATGCAGGACTGATGGTGGGGGGAGGAGAAAAGCTGGACCAATGGTGGGGGGGAGGGGTTGGCTATAGGGGAAGGAAAAGGAGAAAAGCTGGACCAGTGGTTGGTGGGTGGGTGGGAAGGAAGAAGGAACAAAGCTGGACCACTGGTTGGTTAGTCGGTGGGTGGGGCGGTAAAGAAGGAGTAAAAGCTGGATCAATGGTGGGTGGGAGTTAAAGAAGCAGTAAAGGCTGGACCAGTGGTTGGTGGGGGGGGGGGGGGAGGAGAGGAGAAGAAATACTGGACCACTGGTTGTGGGGGGGGGGGGGGTGTAGAAATGCTGGACAGGAAGGAGAGGGCAAGGGGAAGGAAGAGACAGCAGGAAAGAGTGGGGAGATGCTGACTATTGGGGGAGAGGAGAAAATGGGATTGGGAGATGCCAACTATGAGAGGAAGGAGAAGAAAGGGATAGAGGAGGGGAGATAAAGCCAATTTACAATAGCTATTTCATAAAACATATATTCTGTAACAAGCAATTAGGTCTCTTCCTTCGTGTGAAGGGAACTAAAGCAAAAGTACAGCAAGTCGCTGATCAGAAAATGTTTGGCTATAAAGGTATGGGGACGGAGAGAAGGAGACAGAGAGAGATGCGCTGCTGAGCTATAAAGGTGGGTGGGGAAATGATGAACATGCAGGAGATGCGATTAGGGGTTGACGAGATGGGTGAAAAGAGTGGGGAGTATAGAGGGCAAAAATGTGGTAATGGGGGGTGGGGTGACAGAAGGGAATAGGAAAATGGGAAGGAGATCGGAAATGGAAGAGTTAGGGACTGAGAGTTGATAAGATATATGAAAAGTAAAAAGAAGAAGCTGGAGAAATGGAGGGTGAGAAAGAGGGTGAAATCTGAATGGACAGAAAGGCGAAAAGGGCTAAAAGAGAAAGATAAATAAATGTAAGAGAGATATGTGACAGAATAAAAGAAGAAAGGAAGAGCGAGGAGAAAGAACAAATAGAGAAAGTTGGCAGAAAACAGACAAGAAAGCAGAAGAGAAACTCACTGGGTCCAACGTGATTGGAAAAATAAAATGCCCAGACAACAAAGGTTGGAAAAAAGTGTTTTTATTTTGAATTTATGAACTGGATATGTTAGTTTTGGGAAATATACATCACAGATATCTTTGTATTGTGTTCAACACAAGAGAAAATGAATGTGTTTTTATTTTTCCAGTGTTGAGAGCTGAGATTTGACTTCTTGGGGTTACCAGTTCAATTTTTGTCTTCATATTTCTATTTCTAATTTGTGATCTTTATTTGATGAGGGTCTGTTTTTCACTGTGTTTTGCTCGTGACCGAGGTGCGGTGTGTTATTTTCATGTAGTTTGTGTAGATATTTATAGAAATCCCGCTTGTTCTAGTTGACCAGAAATAGGTGTATTGGTGGTTCTATGGCCCAGTGTAATAATTCATAGGTAGGGTTGTACTTGCTGCTATTTGAATCTTAGGAATTAGTGCTACTGTTGTATGTTAGGTTTGCTACATGTATGGTGAGTTGGAATTTATTTCAGGTTTTGTATTTCATAGTGTGCCTGATAGTGCAGAGATTTATGTTGCTGTTGCTCAATGACATGAGAATCAGCATATATTTTTGTTTGGTGACTTCCAAGGATAAATATCCTACCTGTTGTTCGCAGGGGGGGGGGGGGGGGGGGGGGGGGGGGGGGGGGGGGGGGGGGGGGGGGGGGGGGGGGGGGGGGGGGGGGGGGGGGGGGGGGGGGGGGGGGGTTGGGGGGGGTAAATTTTTGTGGATACAGAGCATGTCTACATAAGAACTACTATACTGTGTCAGACCAAAGGTCTTTGGAAATGTAAACATTCCTCTGCCCTGCAATGACAAAAGGAAGCAAGTGCTTCAGTAAAAATAAACACTTGCTTCTTTTGCCATTGCAGGGCAGTACTTCTTCATGCCACCCAGCTGCCAAAAATTTCTGAGGACAACACAACGGTATCAAATGTGTAAATGTTCAAAAAAAAAAAACCCCAGATTAGTTCAAGATTTTGCTGATAAGGTTGTAAATTTGTACTACTGTGGGTGATATTCCTTATTAACATTTTAAAGATTAAATACATGAATTTTGCAAGTACATGAACATAACAGCTTCCTTTTAATTCACAAATAAAGTACCGTGTATGGGAAAGCTCACGTCCAGCCCTGCCCCCCCCCCCCCCCCACACTTCTGGCCAGGACCCATCCTGCCCCCAGTTCCACTTCCTTTTTGTATATAAATTAAGCCCTATATTCGGATATATCAGGAAATCTGCAGAAGGGAGGTATAAAAAAACAAACAGTCCTTACTCTAAATTTGAAATATGAGAAAGCGAAAATTGCTAGTTCTGACCAGAAGATTTTATAAAATTCTTACCAGGCATTTGGACACGAGTACAGGCAGCTCGACCACTGTAAGACAGCAAAGCAGAAAGATCTCCCAAGACAAAGCCCTGTAAAGGCAGAAAATATAGATACTTAACATCTGTACCCTCAAAAGGCATAAAGGAATAGATTCAGTCCTATCTTTGAAATTATTTACTTTCATATTTTTATTCCATTTTAAACAAGCATAGCTTAATTGAAAAGCATATTACAACAATCAGATTACAACAGTATATCATCCCCTTCTCCCATTTGATAGTAACATAGTAACATAGTAGATGACGGCAGAAAAAGACCTGCACGGTCCATCCAGTCTGCCCAAGAAGATAAATTCATATGTGCTACTTTTTTATTTGTACTGTCCTCTTCAGGGCACAGACCATATAAGTCTGGCCAGCCCTATCCCCGCCTCCCACCACCAGCTCTGGCACAGACCGTATAAGTCTGCCCAGCACTATCCCCGCCGCCCAACCACCAGCCCCGGCACAGACCGTATAAGGCTGCCCAGCACTAGTCCCGCCTCCCAACCACCAGCCCCGGCACAGGCCGTATAAGTCTGCCCAGCACTAGCCCCGCCTCCCAACCACCAGCTCTGTCACCCATTCTAGGCTAAGCTCCTGAGGATCCCTTCCTTCTGCACAGGATTCCTTTATGTTTATCCCACGTGTGTTTGAATTCTGTTACCGTTTTCATCTCCACCACCTCCCGCGGGAGGGCATTCCAAGCATCCACCACCCTCTCCGTGAAAAAATACTTTCTGACATTCTTCTTGAGTCTGCCCCCTTCAATCTCATTTCATGCCCTTTCGTTCTACCGCCTTCCCATCTTTGATGATAATTCGTTTGTTATCTGGATACTTCCCTGCTCCCTGGAAGCAGACTATGGTGCATCCTGGAATTAAGATTGCCAAAGCAGATCATTCCTCCATTAACAATTATAGACCCATTTCCAATCTACCTTTCATATCAAAAGGTAACAGAGAAAATCATAGAGCTTCATAGAGGAGATCTACAGGGACGTTGTAGAGAAGTCTCACATCCAGCCTAGCAGCCTCTGTGCTGCCTTGGAGGGAGGTCTCCTAGAAGGAGAGCATCACTCTAGTAAAGTAGGAAGTACTCCTGTAGCCAGGATCTGCCCACCAGGGGATGCACTATCTGCTTGCACCGAGGGGGTGTCTCCAAGAACTTCCACCCAGGCGGGAAAGGTTAGGACAGCTGTTGTAGTTGGTGATTCGATCATTAGGCATGTAGATAGCTGAGTGGCTGGTGGATGTGAGGATAACCTGGTCACCTGCCTACCTGGTGCAAATGTGGCAGACATCACACGTCACCTAGACAGCATCTTAGATAATGCTGGGGAGGAGTCGGCAGTCTTGATACACGTAGGTACCAATGACATAGGAAAATGTGGGAGGGAGGTTCTGGAAGCCAAATTTAGGCTCTAGTACCCTCATCATCAAAAGCAAACACCAGGGCTAGAAGCTGTTAGCACCATACTAGCACCAGCATTTGCTACCGCCCCATGATTAGAGCCCTTGAGCGCGTGAAACAATGCGCTCAAGGGCTCTTTGCGCAAGTAGCATACTAATGCATGCTAAACAGGGCTCAGCGCATTCGCCAATGATCAGCAACCAGTGCGCCAAAATTTGGGTCGCTGGCCACGGCAAACCCTACGCCAGCTCCGAGCTGGCGTTAGGACTTGCAGATCATTGGTGAGGAATGGTGAGCCCTGTCCAGCATGCAGTTGCATGCTGGCAGGCCCCTGTTCCACCCCAAAGCAAACCTGCCAACAGGGGGCTGGAGGTCCAGTGGACCTCCGGTCCCCCCCCCCCCCGACGATCCCACCCCTATGTTCAGGGAGGGCTGGAGATCTGGTGGGTCTACAGCCCCCCCCCCCCAAGAAATTGGTCCCTGGTGGTCTAGTGGACGCCGGCCAAGCCCCCTCCCACCCAGCAAGCGACGGGGGGGGGGGGGGGAGTTGGGGGGGGGCTGGGCAGGGCTACAGACCATGTAAGAGACGGCACATCCTAGGATGCACTGAATGGGGCTGGGCGCCGCCATTTTGCGGCGGCGTCAACACAAGGAAGTGGAGGGAGGCAGGCTGCGTCCCTCCTCCAACTAAGGTAGGGGGGCCGAGAGGGGGTTGTCCTTTACGCTGGACCACCAGGGATTAGTCAGACAATGCTGGGGGGGGGGGGGGGGTTGGGGTGGGCTGGACCTCCAGGCTCCCCCCCCCCCCATCGCTCGCTGGGTGGGAGGGTGGGAGTGCTGTTTGGAACAGTGCGGGGCTTTTGATCATCTGCCTGTTGGGTAGAAAGTTGTCCAGATCCTCCAGGGTAGCATTTTCAGAAGTGATCCCCGCTGCACGTGCAGGACCCAAAAGGCAGTCTCAATGCGTAGGTGAGACGATGATGCAGGGAAGAGGAGTTTAAATTTGTTAGGAACTGGGTGACATTCTGGGAAATGGGGAGAATGTTCTAAAGGATGGGCTCACCTTAACTGGGACGGAACCAGGCTGCTGGCGCTTTTAAAAAGAAGATACAGCAGCTTTTAAACTAGAACCGGGAAGAGACGATAGTTGCCCAGGAGCGCATAGTTCAGTGGGCAGTATCCTCTAAGGATACTACTGAAGCAGGACATTTTAGGGAATCCCAGTAGAGAGGTTACGACAATGCTGAAAATAAGACAGGTGTGCTTAATAAGAAAGCAGTAAAGGATGCACATTATCCTCTTCCAGTGGCGTGCCAAGTGTGGGGTGGTGGGGGCGGTCCGCCCCGGGTGTCAGCGGGTGGGGGGGTGCTCCGCTGACGCCCCGGTCCCCACCTGCCTACCAGCGCCGTCGCCAGACAACCCTCTTCTCCTGTCACCCGGCACCTGACCCAGCCATAAAAAAAAAATCTCTAAAGCGGCGGTGCGGTGCCTCGCGTCTGCTCTGCGTGTAAAGGAAGAAAAATCGCCTTGTCGGCCAGCCTTCCCACACTGTGTCCCGCCCTCGCAGAAATAGGAAGTTATATCAGAGGGCAGGACACAGTGAGGGAAGGCCGGCTGACGAAGCAATTTTTCTTCCTTTACACGCAGAACAGACTCGAGGCGCTGCGCCGCCACTTCAGAGATTTTGTTTTTAAAGGCTGGGTCAGGTGACAGGTGGCATGAGAAGAGAGTCGTCTGGCGATGCAGCTGGTGGTCAGGTGGGGACTGGGTCGGGGAGGGGGGCTCAGATGGGAGAAGGGGGCTGGAACTGGGGTCTGAGAAGGGGGCAGGAGGGAGAATGGGGCTATGCCTGGCAACAGTGGGAGAATGGTTCTGGGGCTGAAAAGCATATGGATGAAGGGGATTGGAACTGGGGGTTGAAAAGGAGGGTAGGTGGGATAAGGGGGCCAGTACTGGAACTGAGGGCTGAAAAGGGGCTGGGGCTGAAACTGGGGGCTGAAAAGGGGACAGGGAGAAGTGGCTGGGGCTGAAGCTCTGCACTGGTGGGAGAAAAGGGCTGGGGCTGAAGCTGGGGGGACTGAGGGCTAAAAAGGGGGGGGGGACAGGGAGAAGTGGCTGGGGCTGAAGCTCGGCACAGGTGGGAGAAAAGGGCTGGGGCTAAAACTGGGGACTGGTGTGGGGACTAGGGGCTAAAAAGGGGGGGACAGGGAGAAGTGGCTGGGACTGAAGCTCGGGACTGGTGGTAGAAAAGGGCTGGGGCTGAAACTGGGGGCCGAAAAGAGGGTGCAGAGAGAGGGCAAATGGTAGATGGAAGGGGCAGAGAGAGGGCAAATGGTAGATGGAAAGGGCAGGGGGGGCAGATGTGGATGGAAGAAGCAGAGAGAGGGGGGGCATATGTGGATGGAAGGAGCAGAGAGAGGGGGCAGATGTGGATGGAAGGAGCACAGTGGGTCCCTGGGGCAGCAAAGAAATGGATGCACTGGGAGAGAGCATGGATAGGCAGGTATGCGATAGAGGATATTCTATGGATACCAGGGGGAGAGCTGACACATATATTACAAAGATTACCTGTCAGCCTAAAACACCTACTCCAAACATGGCTACAGATTAGAAGGCGCATGTTCCCGGAAAGAAAATACTTCTGAAGAACAGCAATAAGATGGGCGGAGGGCTTCCCGCTAGGGGGATCAGAAAAGATATTTGATACCTGGGCCACAGCAGGCTTACACACACTAGGGCAAGTATGGTCAGAGGGGAAAGCGATTAGCTTTAGTGAACTTCAGGAAGAATATGGACTGATGGAGACAGACCTGGTCTATTACTGCTGTTTAAGCAGCTTTATTAAAAGACGTGCACAAGATGAGCTAGACTTAGAAGAAACAACCCTAGAACTAGCAATGCGCAAGGGAGGGGGCAGAGGTAGCATATCCCGGATATATCTCGCACTATTGGGTAGGACCGACCCTCAAGCCGCCTACCATAAGAGGTGGGAGAAAGAGCTTCAAACCACCCATCCTAGAACAACATGGATGAGCAACTAGAAATACTTACAGCATCTCCAGCACAATCCATAAATGAAAATGGGCATAAATTATTACACTGGTGGTATTATACACCCCAGACAGATTGCAAAAGATATATCTGGGAACCTCGGGGCAATGCTGGCAAAAATGTGGCCTTCAGGGCACATTTTACCATATTTGGTGGGAATGTACGAAAGTGGAAATATTTTGGGAGGAAGTGGTGAAATTGGTAAATAAGGTGCTGCAACAATCATACCCGAAAAGGGCAGAACACTGCCTTCTCCATTTCCGGCCCCGATCAATCTCTAGTGGGCAGCACAGATTGGCTACTCAATACTTTGTAGCGGCTAAGATAGCACTTGCACGAGCCTGGAAACGAGCAGAAACACCAGCATTGCAAGTGATAACTCAAAAAATAGACTCTATCAGATGTCAAAACTGACAGCCAAGAGGAAAGGCACCATGAGAACTTTTACAAACATATGGTCATTGTATGAACAATTTCAAGATCAAGAGCTAACACCACTGGACTGAGGGAGGGAGGGAGGGAGGGAAAGGGAATAAGGAGTAGATACTGGTTGAAGATATATGTAATTGGCTTGTCATGTTTGTATACTGTGGCATTCTTAATAAAATAATTCATTAAAAAAAAAATTTACATCAGTCATGGATGCTGTTCAAAAAAACCATCCTGGAAGCCCAGGCCAAATATATTCTGCGTATTAAAAAAAGGAGGATGGAAGACCAAATGACAGCCGGCGTGGTTAAATAGTGAGGTGAAGGAAGCTATTAGAGCTAAAAGAAAATCCTTCAGAAAATGGAAGAAGAAACAGACTGAAAATAATAAGAAACAGCATAAGCAATGTCAAGTCAAATGCAAAGTGCTGATAAGAAAGGCAAAGAGGGACTTTGAAAAAAAAGATTGCACAGGAGGCAAAAACACATAGTAAAAATTATTTTAGGTATATTAAAAGCAAGAAGCCGTCAAAAGAATTGGTTGGACCGCTAGATGACTGAGGGGTAAAAGGGGCAATCAGGGAAAACAAAGCCATAGCGGAGAGATTAAATGAATTCTTTGCTTTGGTCTTCATTGAGGAAGTTTTGGAAGTGATACCGGTGACAGAAATGGTACTTACTCTGCTGCTCCCCAGTATCTCTCCACACTCGTCCTTCCCTACACCCCTTCCAGTGCACTCCGCTCCATGGATAAATCCTTCTTATCTGTTCCCTTCTCCACTACTGCCAACTCCAGACTTCGCGCCTTCTGTCTCGCTGCACCCTACGCCTGGAATAAACTTCCTGAGCCCCTACGTCTTGCCCCATCCTTGGCCACCTTTAAAACTAGACTGAAAGCCCACCTCTTTAACATTGCTTTTGACTCGTAACCACTTGTAACCACTCGCCTCCACCTACCCTCCTCTCTTCCTTCCCGTTCACATTAATTGATTTGATTTGCTTACTTTATATATATATTTTTGTCTATTAGATTGTAAGCTCTTTGAGCAGGGACTGTCTTTCTTCTATGTTTGTGCAGCGCTGCGTACGCCTTGTAGCGCTATAGAAATGCTAAATAGTAGTAGTAGTAGAAGGTGACAAGTTGGAAAAACAATGAAATCTCTATGAACTAGAGGATGTAGAGGATGACAAATTGAAGAGTACTGATAGAACTGAAAAATGAACTGGTTGAACTATCGTTAGCGATATGTAATTTATCTTTAAAATCAAGTGTGGTACCAGAAGATTGGAGGGTAGCCCATGTAACGCTGATATTTAAAAAAGGTCCTAGAGGGGATTCGGGAAATTATAGACAGATGAGCCTGATATCGGTGCCAGGCAAAATGGTAGAGACTATTGTAAAGAACAAAATTACAGAGCATATTCAAAAGCCTGGAATGAGACAAAGCCAACATGGATTTAGTGATCTTGCCTCACCAATCTATTACATTTTTTTTGAAGAGGTGAACATGTGGATAAACGCGAACCAGTAGATATTGAGTATCTGGATTTTCAAAAGACATATGATAAAGTACCTCATGAAAGACTCCAGAAGAAATTGGAGAGTCATGGAATAGGAGGTAATGCCCTATTGTGGATTAAAAACTGGTTCGAGGATAGGGTTAAATGGACAGTATTCTCAATGGAGAAGGGTAGATAGTGGGGTTTCCCAGGGGTCTGTGCTGGGACCGCTGTTTTCTTAACATATTTATAAATGGTCTAGAGATGGGAGTAACTAGTAAGGTAATTACATTTGCTGACAAAGTTATTCAAAGTGGTTAAATCGCAAGAGGATTGTGAAAAATTAGAAGAGGACCTTACAAGACTGGGAGACTGGGTGTCTAAATGGCAGATGGCGTTTAATGTGAGCAAGTGCAAAGTGATGTGGGAAAGAGGAACCCGAACTATAGCTACATAATGCAAGGTTCTACGTTAGAAGTCACGGACCAAGAAAGGGATCTCGGCATCGTTGTTGATAAAACGTTGAAACCTTCTGCTCACTGTGTTGCAGCGACTAAGAAAGCAAATAGAATGTTAGGTATTATTAGGAAAGGATAGGAAAACAAAAGTGAGGTTATAATGCCTTTGTATCGCTCCATGGTGTGGCCACACCTCAAATATTGTGTTCAATTCTGGTGACGGCATCTCAAAAAAGATACAGTGCAATTAGACAAGGTACAGAGAAGGGTGACGAAAATGATAAAGGGGATGGGATGACTTCGCTATGAGGAAAGGCTAAAGCGTCTAGGGCTCCTCAGCTTGGAGAAAATACGGTTGAGGGGAGATATGATAGGTGTCTATAAAATAATGAGTGAAGTGGAATGGGTAGATGTGAATCGTTTGTTTACTCTTTCCAAAAATACTATGACTAGGGGGCATGCGATGAAGCTACAAAGTAGTACATTTAATACGAATCAGAGAAAATATTTCTTCACACAATGTGTAATTGAAGTCTGGAATTCGTTGCCAGAGAATGTGGTAAAGGCGGTTAAGCTTAGTGGAGTTTTAAAAGGGTCTGGATGGCTTCCTAAAGGAAAAGTCCATAGACCATTATTAAATTGACTTGGGGAAAATCCACTGCTTATTTCTGGGACATACACAACTGTCAGTGGAGCAGCTCACACTTATTTATGCTTTAATAAGGGGATGTCTCATACTGTCACACAGGCACTTCTTTTTTGTGCTTCCTTAAAGCCTCAGCTTTAGTGACTCAGTTATAATCATCGACTACCCCCAACCACCGATAGTGCTGTCAACCAACTCAAAATAAGTGTCCGGCTGATCTTTCAAATGCAGTTGGAGCTCCATGTATGATTAAGGCAGGTCATTCAAAATGTGGAAGACTGGCTGTAAGACATGTGATTTGACTATTGAAGCTGCTTCTTTTACACATAACGGTCAAACTTATCAGGTTAAACATCAAACGACCTGCCATACAGCTCATGTCATTTACTACATCATTTGTCCCTGTCAGAAGGTTTATATCGCGAAATCGAATAGGTCTCTCAAAGCGAGGATGATCGAGCATAGATCACGTTTAGCCGGCCGTAACATAGGGGCTCCGCCTGTACAACATTGTGTTAACAATCAACACTCCATGGAATCTCTGAGATGTAGGGTTATTGACAGTATTATACCAAATGCCCGTGGTGGGAACATTGACAGATTACTGTTGCAAAGAGAAACCCAGTGGATTTACCGTCTTGGTACTATAGAACCAAATGGGTTAAATACGTATCTCCACTGGAACTGTTTTCTTTAGATGTCTCTGTAAAGGTTTCCAGCTGATGATGATGTCATCCCAAAGAGGGAGGTGCTACAAACTTTAAAATAATGCTGGCGCCATTTTTTTCTGACTCTTTGTCTGCACGTCGCTGGTGAAGTGAGATCTTCTGCTTTGTTTGAAACTCTGTTTTGATATTACAGACAGCATTATACAGCTAAGAGCATTCTTTTTGTGTTTATATAGGTATATGCAAGTTTCCTTGACAAAGCAAGGCACCGTGAAACAGGTTCCTGTCGGGACAAGACATTCACTGGCTGTTTAATGGAATGCTGACAAGTGAGATCTAAGTAATGCAGGACAGCTGAATCCACAGCATGAGCTACAGATAATAAAGCAGCAGGGGGTTTTTCAGCCAGATAAGTCAAAACATTGATCCTGCTTGACAAGTTTAAACATTGTTTCTGCACGAGTTTAAGCTCTGTATATAAGCTACAAACAACAGTGCACAAAACTTTACAAAAAATTGATATAAACCAAAGAAGAATTATTTGTTATATAAGCACAGTTGAAACATGGATTAATTTATTGTAGAACACTTATTTTGAAGTGGTTGACAGCACTATCGGGGCTTTAAGGAAGCACAAAACAGAAGTACCTGTGTGACAGTATTTATTTTATTTATTTTTGTTACATTTGTACCCTGCGCTTTCCCACTCATGGCAGGCTCAATGCGGCTTACATGGGGCAATGGAGGGTTAAGTGACTTGCCCAGAGTCACAAGGAGCTGCCTGTGCCTGAAGTGGGAATCCAACTCAGTTCCCCAGGACCAAAGTCCACCACCCTAACCACTAGGCCACTCCTCCACTCCACATCCCCTTATTAAAGCATAAATAAGTGTGAGCTGCTCCACCGACAGTTTGTTGTGTATGGTTCAAATTATTAAGTGGTGGAGGGTTGCCATTTTTTGCTATATTTTTTTATTATTTCTGGGACAAGCAGCATGCTAGGCTGTATAGAGAGAGGAGTGACCAGCAGAAGAAAGGAGGTTTTAATGCCCCTGTATAAGACGTTGGTGAGGCCCCACCTGGAGTATTGTGTTCAGTTTTGGAGGCCGTATCTTGCGAAGGATGTTAAAAAAATGGAAGCGGTGCAAAGAAAAGCTACGAGGATGGTATGGGATTTGCGTTCCAAGACGTATGAAGAGAGACTTGCTAAGCTGAACATGTATACCCTGGAGGAAAGGAGGAACAGGGGTGATATGATACAGACGTTCAAATATTTGAAAGGTATTAATCCGCAAACAAATCTTTTCCGGAGATGGGAAGGCGGTAGAACGAGAGGACATGAAATGAGATTGAAGGGGGACAGACTCAGGAAAGATGTCAGGAAGTATTTTTTCACGGAGAGGGTGGTGGACGTTTGGAATGCCCTCCCGCGGGAGGTGGTGGAGATGAAAACGGTAACGGAGTTCAAACATGCGTGGGATATGCATAAAAGGAATCCTGTGCATAAGGAATGGATCCTCAGAAGTTTAGCTGAAATTGGGTGGCAGAGCAGGTGGGGGGGAAGAGGGGTTGGTGGTTGGGAGGCAAGGATAGGGGAGGGCAGACTTATACGGTCTGTACCAGAGCCGATGATGGGAGGCGGGAAATACTGCTGGGCAGACTTATACAGTCTGTGCCCTGAAAAGGACAGGTACAAATTCAAGGTAAGGTATACACAAATGAGTTTGTCTTGGGCAGACTGGATGGACCATGCAGGTCTTTTTCTGCCGTCATCTACTATGTTACTATGTATTGAGCTTTTTTGGGATCTTGCCAGGTATTTGTGACCTGGATTGGCCACTGTTGGAAACAAGATGCTGGGCTTGATGGACATTTGGTCTGTCCCAGCGTGGCAATACTTATGTACTTATGTAAGACCAAACTGCTTTGGCTTGATTACAACGTATATCCCAGATTTATTTGCTGTTTCTAAAGATCATGGAACATACATCCAAGATCCTTGGCTTCATTCTTGACACTACTCTTTCTTTCGAGCCCCAAGAAAACCATCTGGTGCAGGTTGTATTTTTTAAACTTTGACAACTGCGACAAATCATCATTATTTTGATAATAAGTACTTCAAAAGAAAACCTTTCATATATATGTTCCTGTGAAGTGCAAAAAAGAGATATTCATGAGAAAGGGAAAAAGCCTCTGTACCCAAAACTCCACCCAATAGAAATTATAGTAGGGTGTGGAGGAAATAACATGGGTGACTTTTCTTCATTGGCATAAAAAATCCTTTTCTCTTTTAGTCCATATTTGCTAAAAACTTCACAGGAATAACAGGCTCCTGGATCCAAAACTTTTGTTAGAAGTGAAAAAAATACTTAGCTATAAACTTCTAAATCATAGCAGACACAAACATGCAGAGTAAGTCAGTCACACCAACTGTGGCCAGAGTTTCGCTACTATGGACTGTCTCAAGGCATGCATGACATCGGTATCTTTTACACACAATGTTTTCAAGACACCTCAGCAGGGTGTGTACATTGATACATGTGGGAAAGGCAAGAGTTGGTATTCCTGGGTAGGCAGAATTACAGCAGTAGTCAGAATAAAATTGGTTCTCACTATTTTTATTTATTTTTTCTTTTAATCTGGCATTATTTGGGCAATCTGAAACTGTATTACACAGGCTCCTGAAGAAGCCAATTTTGGTGAAAGTGACGGCTCAACAGAGCCTTACAAGATGTTTGCCACTTGCGTTTCCTTATGACTAATGAAATTTTAAATGATATGAGCACTTGAGTGTTAAAAGACATATTGCCTACAAGTTTTAAAAGTCATCTTCACTTACCTTGTTGGGGTTACGTCGGCCACCAGCAGCAGTAAAAGGCGTGCAGGCTCGGCCCTTCTCTCTCTCTCTCAGCTGTGGTCCCGTCCTCATTTCCTGTTTCCACAAGGGTGGGACCACAGCTGAGAGAGAGAGAAGGGCCGAGCCTGCACACGTTTTACCGCTGCTGCCGTCCGCCGTAACCCTGACTTGGTAAGTGAAGATGACTTTTAAAAATCGGAGGGAGGGGGCCTGGAACTGGAAGGGAGGGAGGGACGACATCCTCATGCGTGTGACGAACCAGGAAGTACGCTAACGTCATAACAGGAGATGGATACAGCGTTACAGGCAGCATGAACCCTACAACCCTTCACTGCCACGGAGTCAGCTTCAGAACGTTGGAGGTGCTTTTTATTATAGTAGATGAAGTTTCCAGCATCCTCTTATATCGAAGAGCTTTGAAAGATCAAAAGAAAATGATCTCACCTAGAAACCTCCCTAATTAAAGGAAAAATCACTAGTTGTGATAAACTTTCTAGAGCTAAACCTTTTAAATTTTTAAACACAAAACAAGCCATTTTAAAAGTTGCTTGTGCTTGATTAGATTAGAAGGGCACAGGCAAAACCAAAAGCAAACACAAGTCAAAAGAAGGTGGTGTGAAAAACAGTGACTCAAAATTTCTGATGAACATCTCACAGACAAGATATATTGCAGAGGACCTGTCAAAGATTGGCGGGCTTCGTAACTGTGTTTCTACCTTTGCCTGCCAAATTCATTTACCACCCCAATCCTTAAGAATGGCTGATGCAATAATCACTGCCAGAGGTTGTTTCCCTGGTTGGGTGTCACACTTACTGCAGTTCTCTTTGCCAGCTTAGCCAGGTTCACGTCTTTACTCAGTGGAAGAGATGTAGTCAGTGATCTGAGAATAGAATTCCTCTGTTCCTCTGAAGGTGCCTCAAGTTTCACCTCATGCATGAAAGCAGTCTGTACACTGGATGCAACATCAAACAGTCTGCATGTGGTTCCAACCACCAGCACAGGAAGACTACAAGGACACAATGGAAAATGAAGTGAAGCGAATAAAACAAAAACCAGTGACAGTGCAATCTGTAAAATTAACTCTAGCATCACACCACTGTAGGCCAGCGTTTCCCAAGTTCGGTCCTGGAGTACCCTCTTTGTCAGTCAGATTTTCAGGATATCCACAACGAATATGCATATAATCAAGGCAGTGTATGAAATTCAAGTTTATTCATATTCATCCTGAAAACCTAACTGGCAAGAGGTACTCCAGGACCGGACTTGGGAAACACTCTTTCTTCCTGCTCACTGCTATGTGAGTTCCTTCCAAGATCAAGCCATCATTCCCCACCTTAGCTGTCTGTGTGTGATCTCAGCCCTTAGTAGAACCGTAGGATTAACTATAGAATAGAAATTCTATTATTACTAATCAACAATGGGGTTACTGATTCAAACTTACCAGCAGCAAAAATTAGTCTGGCTGCCACATTCTAAATTGCACTTTTTTTTTTTTTTTTAGCAAGGTGTTTGAACATCCTACATAAATAAAACTAGTCAATTCTAGATAAAGTCAGAACTTAACTAAAACTATAAAATGCAAGGGATCAAAAAAATGTGTAAATCATCCTTAATTTCATAATTTGATAAGATTTTTGAATAAGAGTTTTAATAAGTCCAGAATGAACTCTGAAAGAGGCACCATTGCAATGTTTCACTAAAGTTTCTACGGCACATACTTAACAAAACTGATTGCATTTTTTTCACAGTCTGCCAGAATGCACAGCCTTATTCTTGTACTCATTTTTTAATGATATATGGTGTCCTATGGGACTTGTCTTTTTAAGTTTGTGCATGATTTTATGTAATCGTACACATGCAATATGCCACAGTCTGTCTGTGCACATAACTCTGACCTGAATTCCTCACATTTTACACATTCAGTGTTTCTTTTAAAATATTCTGTTGTGTATGACATGTTCATTTGAAGTGCTGTACCACTGAAGCAGCCTGCGTGTGGGCGAAATATGGACCATATCGGGTGGTCTTTAATAAAGATATTTATTTTCAACAACTTTTGGGCCTGCTTTGTTTTTGTATCTACCTGGCCAGGATAAACAGAAAGATGCAGAAATGTTATCAAGATAGAAGGCAGACTAAAACTGGGGAACACAATTAATATTAGGCGATTTCAATTGACATCAGGGCATGCTAGGGAGGTAAAATTCCTTGACGAAATCAAGGACTGCTTTATGGAGCAGCTGCTTCAACAACCAAGAGGGAGAACAATTCTAGACTTAGTCCTTACTGGAGCACATGATCTGGTACAGGAGGTAATGGTGCTGGGGCCACTTGATAACAGTGATTATAAGAGGATTAGAACTGATATAAAATCTGGAGTAACTACACACAGGAAATTTATTTTATTTATTTATTGCATTTGTATCCCACATTATCCCACCTCTTTGCAGGCTCAATGTGGCTTACAATACATTTTGAATAGTGGAAAGATGCTAGAAGATAGACATTTATTGTCAAAGAGGGATCTTTGGCAATTATGAAATTAATAAAACAAAACCACTTGCCCCTGAAACACGTTCAAAACAGAATAATCCATTTGTGTATCTAAAAGAAAGTTCTACAAAATAGATAATGTGATTCCATGTGCCCCAATGAAAGGAGAGTTTAATTCTACTTTCATTTAATTTCAATATATTCTATCACCTTTAAAACACCAGGTTTCCCAAGGCAGACTACAACAGTTAAGATGAACCCATCAGGAAACAGGATATCCTCACTGAAATCTGGACATCTGTATTGTATAGAACAAGAACAGTGAAGAAAAATGAGCTCAACCTATAGAGTTTATAATTGCGGTTTCTACCGGCTACAATATTTTTTGAAGCTGCTTTAGTGATATTTAATTGTTATTTCTTTTCTCCTCCCGCTTTTAAGGCACTGCCTATCTGAAACAGCTTTAGATTTGCTACAGATGGACCAAGAACAAAAAATGACAAGGTGGAGGCAGCAGCTCATAAGTTTGCTTGCTCTGTTTCGAGTGAACGGCAATGACTGCTGCGCGGGGGAGTGGAAATAGATTAACCAAACCGGCTTCCTTGCTTACAATGGACTAGATAGGCTCACTTCCACTCTTACTAAAACCTCCTTGGGCAGCTCTTTATCCCTTCTCCACCCCTCCCCAAGTCTTACATCTTTTGCGTTTCGCCCACAGCCTCTCTACAGTCCGCGTGGTCATTTTCAGTATCCTGAAGCGTTCTCCGTCCAGCATCGGCGATTTAGGTAGTCAGCCTTCTTGCCAGCGTCGGGGCCTCTCCTCAGGCGTGTCCTGTTTTCCGTAGAGGTGGGACGCACCTGAGGAGAGGCCTCGACACTGGCAAGAAGGCTATCAGAATCGCCGGTGCCAGACGCAGAAGGCTTCAGGGCTGTAAAAACGGCCATGCGGATGAGAGAGGCAGAAGAGACAGGAGAAGCTCGCAAGGGAGGGAAGAGGATGGAGGTAGAGAATGATATTGGCATGTGGCGGTGGCGCATAGGTGCCATTTTTTCTAAAAGTCTGTTTGGGGGAGCAACCGCTCCCCCTGCGCCCCACCTAGCTCCACCACTGCTTCAGATCATCACACATCACCACCTCAAGGTCCCTCTCCTGAGTCGAGCATATTAATTTCTCCCCTTCTAACCAGTATATCTCTTTTGGGTTTCTGTACTTCTTGGCATTAAAATTTAATTGTACCCTCTCTTGACAGAAACCCAAGTAATTAAGAAGTCTATTGTAAATATTTTATAATACCATCAATAATCTGTCATTAATATTGTAATAGTGCTCAGATAAGTGCATTATACCAAACATGGTTCAGGATCCATCTCCTCCATAACGCACTCCAACACCATCATTGCACTGAGTCCATCCTGCCTACCTAAAATCATTAAATTTTGATAGCTGACAATCACACAAGTATAAACTTTACTTATGATGGTGGTGGAGTGTATTATGGAGATGGATCATGAACCATGTTTGGTATAATGCACTTATCTGAGTACTATTACAATATTAATAACAAATTATTGATGGTATTATAAAATATTTACAATAGACTTTTTAATTACTTGGGTTTCTGTTAAGACAGGGTACAACTGGTTCAAGAAATCAGACATAGTGTTACCCCATTTATTCATGTAGTGATTAAATTTTAATTGCCAAACCCTTGACCATTCTTCTAAACACTTGGAGATCCCTTCTCATGGTCTCTACTCCTTCCAGGGTATCCACTCTACTGAATATTCGTGTCATCCGTAAAAAGGCAAACTTTTCCTTCTAACCTTTCAGCAATATCTCTCACAAATATATTAAACAGATTCAGCCCCAGCACCGACCCCTGAGGAACTCCACTACTCATCTTCCTTTCCTCCGAGCAGATTCCGATTATCAACACCCTCTGCCACCTGTCGGTCAACCACTTTCCTATCCAGGTCACCACTTTGGGTCCTAAATTCAGCCCTCTCAGTTTATTCACAATTCTACTGTGAAGGACAGTATCAAAAGTTTTCCAGAAATCTAAGTAGATTATATCTAGCGCATGTCCTTCATCCAGTTCTTTGGTCACCCAGTCAAAGAAGTCAATAAGATTCGTTTAGCAGGGTTTTCCTTTGGTAAAGCCATGTTGCCTTGGATCCTGTAACCCGTTTGGTTTCTAAAAAGTTAATTATCCTTTTTATCAGCAGCGATTCCATTATTTTTCCTACCACTGACGTGAGATTTACCGGCCTGTAGTTTCCAACTTCTTCCCTATCTCCACTTTTGTGGAGTGGTCATCCACTCTCGTCTCCAAATCCAGTGGAACCTCTCCCGTCTCTAAAGATCTATTAAATAAATCTTTAGGAGGTCCCGCCAGGACTTCTCTACGCTCCCTCTGTATTCTGTCATGTATCCCATACAGCCCCATAGCTTTGTCCACCTTCAGATTCTCAAGCTGTTTATAAACACTTTCCTCCATGAACGGCACAATATCTTCTCCATAACCAGATATCCCCTCAGCAGGTGACTGCAGTCCTTCACCAGGATTTTCCTCCATGAACATTGAAGAGAAGTAATTGTTTAGCACTTGCTTTATTCTCACCACTCTCCACATAGCCGTTCTCATTATCTTTATGTCTTGTAAATCCATTCCTATCTTTTCTCCTTTTTCCAATATATCTGAATGTCGTCACCTCTCTTTACATCTTGTCATTTTTTCTTCCACTTTTGCTAGACGCATTTCCCTCTTCACTTCTTTGAGTTTAATCCAATAACCTTTTCCGTGATCCTCTTGTTGCGTTCTTCTGTATTTATTAAATGAAGCCTCTTTTGCTCTTATTTTTTCAGCCACTTGTTTGGAGAACCGTACAGGCTTCCTGTTTCTCTTGTTTTTGTTTACTTTCCCTGCATAAAGATCAGTTGCCATATTTATAGCAGCTTTCAAGCTTGGACCACTGATTTTCCACTTCACTTTTTCCTACGCCTACCCAGGCCAGTTTTCTTCTTCAGGTTTTGCCCCATTTTACAAAAATCAGTACATCTGAAATCCAGTACTTTGAGTTTTGTGTGTCCGCACTCCGCCTTTGCCCTTATATCAACCTTATCATGTGCTGATCACTATTACGTAGGTGGGCACCCAGCCAGATACTGGAAATACTTCCTCCTTTTGTGAGCAGTAGATTCAGTGTCAACCCTTCTCTAGTGGGTTCCGTCACCATTTATCTGAGCAAGGCACTTTGGCAGGCATCCACAATCTCCCTACTTTTTTCTGATTCTGCCAAAGGAACGTTCCAATCCACATCATGCAAGTTGAAATCTTCCAACAATAGCGCCTCCCCTTTCATGCCAGGCTCATGAATATCTTCTATCAGATCGTAGTCCAACTTCCCCATTTGTGCTGCAGGACTGTAGATAACACCCATGTGGATACAGGTTCCAGCTCCTCTTTCCAGGACAATCCATAAAGGTTCTTCCTTTCCCCAGGTTACTACTACTTATCATTGACGGACAGACGTAGGGGTCACTATAATCCGAACGCGGAAGAGTGGCTACACTTAGCAGAGATTTGGAAAGATGATTAAGGGAGCAATAAACCTGGGGTATGGGATGCGGATGAGGAAGGGTGGGGGGGGGAGGGGGAGAAGGGAAGATTGAGGGAGGGGGATTGAGAGCTCAGGGAGGGTGGGAGGGAAATTTGGATGTGATATTGCTTGAATGTTGCTGTTTTTTTGAAATTTCCAAGGAGTATTTGTCTCCAGATGTTGTTATTCTGATATGTTAATAAAGCGAATGCTACATACCTGTAGAAGGTATTCTCCAAGGACAGCAGGCTGATTGTTCTCACTGATGGGTGACGTCCACGGCAGCCCCTCCAATCCGGAATCTTCACTAGCAAAGCCTTTGCTAGCCCTCGCGCGCAGATGCGCACCGCGCATGCACGGCCGTCTTCCCACCCGAAACCGGCTCGTGCCGGCCAGTCTCATGTGTAGCAAGACAAAGAGAAGGGAAGACACAACTCCAAAGGGGAGGCGGGCGGGTTTGTGAGAACAATCAGCCTGCTGTCCTCGGAGAATACCTTCTACAGGTATGTAGCATTCGCTTTCTCCGAGGACAAGCAGGCTGCTTGTTCTCACTGATGGGGTATCCCTAGCCCCCAGGCTCACTCAAAACAACAACCATGGTCAATTGGGCCTCGCAATGGCGAGGACATAACTGAGATTGACCTAACAATTTATCCAACTAACTGAGAGTGCAGCCTGGAACAGAATAAACATGGGCCTAGGGGGGTGGAGTTGGATTCTAAACCCCGAACAGATTCTGAAGCACTGACTGCCCGAACCGACTGTCGCGTCGGGTATCCTGCTGCAGGCAGTAATGAGATGTGAATGTGTGGACAGATGACCACGTCGCAGCTTTGCAAATCTCTTCAATAGTGGCTGACTTCAAGTGGGCTACCGACGCTGCCATGGCTCTAACATTATGAGCCGTGACATGACCCTCAAGAGCCAGCCCAGCCTGGGCGTAAGTGAAGGAAATGCAATCTGCTAGCCAATTGGAAATGGTGCGTTTCCCCACAGCCACTCCCCTCCTGTTGGGATCAAAAGAAACAAACAATTGGGCAGACTGTCTGTTGGGCTGTGTCCGCTCCAGATAGAAGGCCAATGCTCTCTTGCAGTCCAATGTGTGCAGCTGACGTTCAGCAGGGCAGGAATGAGGACGGGGAAAGAATGTTGGCAAGACAATTGACTGGTTCAGATGGAACTCCGACACAACCTTTGGTAAGAACTTAGGGTGAGTGCGGAGGACTACTCTGTTATGATGAAATTTGGTGTAAGGGGCCTGGGCTACCAGGGCCTGAAGCTCACTGACTACGAGCTGAAGTAACTGCCACCAAGAAAATGACCTTCCATTGCAAGTACTTCAGATGGCAGGAATTCAGTGGCTCAAAAGGAGGTTTCATCAGCTGGGTGAGAACGACATTGAGATCCCATGACACTGTAGGAGGCTTGACAGGGGGCTTTGACAAAAGCAAACCTCTCATGAAGCGAACAACTAAAGGCTGTCCTGAGATCGGCTTACCTTCCACACGGTAATGGTATGCACTGATCGCACTAAGGTGAACCCTTACAGAGTTGGTCTTGAGACCAGACTCAGACAAGTGCAGAAGGTATTCAAGCAGGGTCTGTGTAGGACAAGAGTGAGGATCTAGGGACTTGCTGTCACACCAGACGGCAAACCTCCTCCATAGAAAGAAGTAACTCCTCTTAGTGGAATCTTTCCTGGAAACAAGCAAGATGCGAGAGACACCCTCTGACAGACCCAAAGAGGCAAAGTCTACGCTCTCAACATCCAGGCCGTGAGAGCCAGGGACCGGAGGTTGGGATGCAGAAGTGCCCCTTCGTCCTGTGTGATGAGGGTCGGAAAACACTCCAATCTCCACGGTTCTACGGAGGACAACTCCAGAAGAAGAGGGAACCAGATCTGACGCGGCCAAAAAGGAGCAATCAGAATCATGGTGCCTCGGTCTTGCTTGAGTTTCAACAAAGTCTTCCCCACCAGAGGTATGGGAGGATAAGCATACAGCAGACCCTCCCCCCAGTCCAGGAGGAAGGCATCCGATGCCAGTCTGCCGTGGGCCTGAAGCCTGGAACAGAACTAAGGGACTTTGTGGTTGGCTCGAGATGCGAAAAGATCTACCAAGGGGGTGCCCCACACCTGAAAGATCTGACGCACTACTCTGGAATTGAGCTACCACTCGTGAGGTTGCATAATCCTGCTCAACCTGTCGGCCAGACTGTTGTTTACGCCTGCCAGATATGTGGCTTGGAGCACCATGCCGTGACGGCGAGCCCAGAGCCACATGCTGACGGCTTCCTGACACAGGGGGCGAGATCCGGTGCCCCCCAGCTTGTTGATGTAATACATGGCAACCTGGTTGTCTGTCTGAATTTGGATAATTTGGTGGGACAGCTGATCTCTGAAAGCCTTCAGAGCGTTCCAGACCGCTCGTAACTCCAGAAGATTGATCTGCAGATCGCGTTCCTGGAGGGACCAGCTTCCTTGGGTGTGAAGCCCATCGACATGAGCTCCCCACCCCAGGAGAGACGCATCCGTGGTCAGCACTTTTTGTGGCTGAGGAATTTGGAAAGGACGTCCCAGAGTCAAATTGGACCAAATCGTCCACCAATACAGGGATTTGAGAAAACTCGTGGACAGGTGGATCACGTCTTCTAGATCCTCAGTAGCCTGAAACCACTGGGAAGCTAGGGTCCATTGGGCAGATCTCATGTGAAGGCGGGCCATGGGAGTCACATGAACTGTGGAGGCCATGTGGCCCAGCAATCTCAACATCTGCAGAGCTGTGATCTGCTGGGACGCTCGCACCCGCGAGACGAGGGACAACAAGTTGTTGGCTCTCGTCTCTGGGAGATAGGCGCGAGCCGTCCGATAATCCAGCAGAGCTCCTATGAATTCGAGGTTCTGCACTGGGAGAAGGTGGGACTTTGGATAATTTATCACAAACCCCAGTAGCTCCAGGAGGCGAATAGTCATCTGCATGGACTGTAGAGCTCCTGCCTCGGATGTGTTCTTCACCAGCCATACACGAGATATGGAAACACGTGTACCCCCAGCCTGCGAAGTGCCGCTGCTACTACAGCCAAGCACTTCGTGAACACTCTGGGTGCAGAGGCGAGCCCAAAGGGTAGTACACAGTACTGGAAGTGACGTGTGCCCAGCTGAAATCGCAGATACTGTCTGTGAGCTGGCAGTATCGGGATATGCGTGTAGGCGTCCTTCAAGTCCAGAGAGCATAGCCAATCGTTTTCCTGAATCATGGGGAGAAGGGTGCCCAGGGAAAGCATCCTGAACTTTTCTTTGACCAGATATTTGTTCAGGACCCTTAGGTCTAGGATGGGACGCATCCCCCCTGTTTTCTTTTCCACAAGGAAGTACCTGGAATAGAATCCCAGCCCTTCTTGCCCGGATGGCACGGGCTCGACATCATTGGCGCTGAGAAGGGCGGAGAGTTCCTCTGCAAGTACCTGCTTGTGCTGGAAGCTGTAAGACTAAGCTCCCGGTGGACAATTTGGAGGTTTTGATGCCAAATTGAGGGTGTATCCATGCCGGACTATTTGGAGAACCCACTGATCGGAGGTTATGAGAGGCCACCTTTGGTGAAAAGCTTTAAACCTCCCTCCGACCGGCAGGTCGCCCGGCACTGACACTTGGATGTCGGCTATGCTCTGCTGGAGCCAGTCAAAAGCTCATCCCTTGCTTTTGCTGGGGAGCCGAGGGGCCTTGCTGAGGCGCACGCTGCTGAGAGCGAGCGCGCTGGGGCTTAGCCTGGGCCGCAGGCTGTCGAGAAGGAGGATTGTACCTACGCTTACCAGAAGAGTAGGGAACAGTCCTCCTTCCCCCCAAAAATCGTCTACCTGTAGAGGTAGAAGCTGAAGGCTGCCGGCGGGAGAACTTGTCGAAAGCGGTATCCCGCTGGTGGAGCTGCTCTACCACCTGCTCGACTTTTTCTCCAAAAACGTTATCCGCACAGCAAGGCGAGTCCGCAATCCGCTGCTGGAGTCTATTCTCTAGGTCGGAGGCACGCAGCCATGAGAGTCTGCGCATCACCACACCTTGAGCAGCGGCCCTGGACGCAACATCAAAGGTGTCATACACCCCTCTGGCCAGGAATTTTCTGCACGCCTTCAGCTGCCTGACCACCTCCTGAAAAGGCTTGGCTTGCTCAGGGGGGAGCTTATCCACCAAGCCCGCCAACTGCCGCACATTATTCCGCATGTGTATGCTCGTGTAGAGCTGGTAAGACTGAATTTTGGCCATGAGCATTGAGGAATGGTAGGCCTTCCTCCCAAAGGAGTCCAAGGTTCTAGAGTCCTTGCCTGGGGGCGCTGAAGCATGCTCCCTAGAACTCAGCCTTCTTTAGGGCCAAATCCACAATTCCAGAGGCGTGAGGCAACTGAGTGCGCATCAGCTCTGGGTCCCCATGGATCCGGTACTGGGACTCGATCTTCTTGGGAATGTGAGGGTTAGTTAATGGCTTGGTCCAGTTCGCCAGCAATGTCTTTTTGAGGACATGATGCATGGGTACTGTGGACGCTTCCTTAGGTGAAGAAGGATAGCCCTGGGCTCGTCCTCCACAACCACTGGGAAGGGGATGGCCGTAGACATCTCTCAGACAAAGGAAGCGAAAGACAGACTCTCGGGAGGAGAAAGCTGCCTCTCAGGAGAGGGAGTGGGATCAGAGGGAAGACCATCAGACTCCTCGTCAGAGAAATATCTGATGTCCTCCTCTTCCTCCCACGAGGCCTCACCGTCGGTATCAGACACAAGTTCACGAACCTGTGTCTGAAGCCGTGCCCGGCTCGACTCCGTGGAACCACGGCCACAGTGGGAGCGTCGAGAGGTAGACTCCCTTGCCCGCACGGCGAAGCTCCCTCCGCCGACGTCGTCGGGGAGCCTTCCTGGGAGGCGACCGCAGTCGGTACCGCAAGCGGTACCGGAGGGGAAGGGCGCAACAGCTCTCCCAGAATCTCTGGGAGAACGGCCCGGAGACTCTCGTGCAGAGCGGCTGTGGAGAAAGACGTGGAAGCCGATGTAGGTGTCGATGTCAGAGTCTGTTCCGGGCGTGGAGGCTGTTCCGGGTTGTCCAGAGTGGAGCGCATCGACACCTCCTGAACAGAGGGTGAGCGGTCCTCTCGGTGCCGATGCCTGCTGGGTGCCGACTCCCTCGGCGACCCAGAGCTCTCGGTGCAGACACGGGAAGGGGACCGGTGTCAATGCTTCTTCGACTTCTTGGGACGAAGCACGTCACCGGAGCTTCCCGGCACCGACGAGGACGACGTAGAATCCAGCCGTTGCTTCCTCGGGGCCGAGGCCGAAGAAGGTCGGTCTCGGGGGGGCTGTACTGCAGGAGCCCTCAGGGTAGGGGGAGACCCACCCGAAGGCTCACCGCCACCAGCAGGGGAATGGACAGCCCTCACCTGCACTCCAGACGAAGCACCACCGTCTGACGACATCAGCAGACGAGGTCCCGGTACCACCGACGCCGACGCAGCCTTCCGATGTCTCAGCCCCGATGCAGAGGGTCGATGCCTCGATGCACTCGATGCAATCGCGGCCGAGGACGAAGGTCTGGATGCTGGCGACGTCAATGCACTCGATACCCCCGGTGCCGATGCCGACGAAGAGCCCGAGAACAAAACGTTCCACTGGGCCAATCTCGCTACCTGAGTCCGCTTTTGTAAAAAGGAGCACAGACTACAGGGCCTGCGGGCAGTGCCCAGCCCCCAGACACTGAAGACACGACGCGTGCCTTTCAGTGAGCGAGATTACCCGGGCGCACTGGGTGCACTTCTTGAAGCCGCTGGGAGACTTCGATGACATGGGCGGAAAAATCTCGCTGGCGAAATCGAAACTCGTAATTGCGGTAGGCACCAAAAAACGAGGGGAAGAAAAAATCGACCCGAGGCCTGAAAAGGGCCTACCCCGAAACGAAAGAAAACTTACCGGGGAAAAAACTGGAAGTAGCGGAAAAAAGGAAAAAAAGACCGAAAAGGTCCTCTTCCAAATCCTGTTTTTTTTTTTTAGTAGCGAAACCAAAAAGGAGACGCGCGAGGTCAACTTAAGGGGCGCGAATGGCGAAACACGACCGTACCGAGCGCGGACAAAAGAAGACTGGCCGGCACGAGCCGGTTTCGGGCGGGAAGACGGCCACGCATGCGCGGTGCGCATCGGCGCGCGAGGGCTAGCAAAGGCTTTGCTAGTGAAGATTCCGGATTGGAGGGGCTGCCGTGGCCGTGGACGTCACCCATCAGTGAGAACAAGCAGCCTGCTTGTCCTCGGAGAAAAACTTTTACAAATTAAAAAAAAAAATCTTTGTAAACCTGGAACATGTAATGGGGCAATTTGACAAACTGAAGACTAGCAAATTGCCTGGATCAGATGGTACACATCCCAGACCAGATATAGAATTGAAAAATGAACTTGTAGAGCTATTGTTAGTAATACGTAATTTATCTTCAAAATCCAGCATGGTACTAGAAGCTTGGAAAGTAGCCAACAAAACGCCAATTTTTCAAATGGGTTCTAGAAATGACCCCCGAAATTATACACCCGTAAAAATGACATCAGTGCCAGGCAAAATGGTAGAGACTATTATAAAGCACAAAAGTATAAATTATTATTGTTAACCAAATTTACTTTGTGGCTACTACAGTCTTTCCCCTTTGTCTACCTAAAATTTTATTCATCCATATGTCTTCTTGAAATGGTACTAATTTTTCTATCACTTTATTTCAATTTAATGTAAGCCACACTGACCTCATGCCTGCACAGGATAATATGGGATATAAATGCCAATCAATGAATAAATAAATAATTTCAGAGCAAATAAGAATGGATGAATGAGACAAAGCCAACATGGATTTAGTCAAGGAAAATCTTCCCTCACCAATCTACTAAATTTCTTTGAAGGAGTAAATAAACATGTGGATAAAGGTGAGCTGGTTGATATTGTGCATCTGTCAAACACCTTTTGAAAATCCAAAGTACCTCATGAGGAAATTAGACAGTTATGGGATAAGAAGTAATGTCCTATTATGGATTTAGAACTGGTTAAAAGATAGAAAACAGACAGCAAGGTTAAATGGTCAGTATTCTAAATGAAGAAGAGTAGATAGTGGGATTCCCCAGGGGTCTGTGCTGGGACCACTGCTTTTTAATATTTATAAATGATCTGTGGATAAAGATGAGGGTAGGGTTAAATGGTCGCTCTTTTCAGTGGAAGAGGGTGAATAGTGGATTGCCACAGGCATCTGTACTGCAACAGGTGCAATTTAAAATATTTATAAATGATCTAGAAATCACAACAAGTGAGGTGATTAAATTTGCAGATAACACAAAACTATTCAAAGTTGTTAAAACACATGTGGACTGTGAAAAATTGCACAAAAACCTTGGGGAACTAGAAGACTGGGCATCTAAATGGCAGATGAAATTAAATGTGGACAAATGCAAAGTGATGCACATTGGGAAGACTAAACCAAATCATAGTTAGCTGATGCTACAGTCCACACCTTGGGAGTCAGCACTCGAGAAAAAGATCTAGGTATCATTGTAGACAATACCATGAAATCTTCTGACCAGTTGCGGTGGCAACCAAAAAGCAAACAGGATGCTAGGAATTATTAGAAAAGGGATGGTAAATAACAAGAATACTATAATGCCTCTGTATTGCTCACTGGTGTGTCTAACCTTGAGTATTGTGTTCAATCCTGGTCAAAATATCTAAAAAAAAAAAAAAGATACAGCAGAATTAGAAAAGGTTCAAAGAAGAGCAACTAAAATAATATAAGTACATAAATATTGCCATACTGGGAAAGACCAAAGGTCCATCGAGCCCAGCATCCTGTTTCCAACAGTGGCCAATCCAGGTCACAAATACCTGGCAAGATCCCAAAAAAGTACAAAACATTTTATACTGCTTATCCCAGAAATAGTGGATTTTCCCCAAGTCCATTTAATAATGGTCTATGGACTTTTCCTTTAGGAAGCCGTCCAAACCTTTTTAAAACTCCGCTAAGCTAACCACCTTTACCACATTCTCTGCCAATGAATTCCAGAGTTTAATTATACATTGAGTGAAGAAAAGCTTTCTCCGATTCGTTTTAAATTTACTACATTGTAGCTTCATTGCATGCCCCCTAGTCCTAGTATTTTTGGAAAGCGTGAACAGACGCTTCACATCTACCCGTTCAACTCCACTCATTATTTTATAGACCTCTATCATATCTCCCCTCAGCTGCCTTTTCTCCAAGCTGAAGAGCCCTAGCCGCTTTAGCCTTTCCTCATAGGGAAGTCGTCCCATCCCCTTTATCATTTTCATCGCCCTTCTCTGAACCTTTTCTAATTCCACTATATCTTTTTTGAGATGCGGCGACCAGAATTGAACACAATATTCGAGGTGCGGTCGCACCATGGAGCAATTCAAAGGCATTATAACATCCTCATTTTTGTTTTCAATTCCTTTCCTAATAATACCTAACATTCTATTTGCTTTCTTAGCCGCAGCAGCACACTGAGCAGAAGGTTTCAACATATCATCAACGACGACACCTAGATCCCTTTCTTGGTCTGTGACTCCTAATGTGGAACCTTGCATGACATAGCTATAAATAAAGGGAACTCATCCCATATGAGGAAAGGCTAAAGAGGTTAGGGTTCTAAAAGGTACAAAGACTAGGGAATACTCAATAAAGTTACATGGAAATACTTTTAAAACACTCGACGAATAGTTAAGCTCTGGAACTTTTTGCCAGAGGATGTGGTGACAGCAGTTAGCGTATCTGAGTTTAAAAAAAGGTTTGGACAAATTTCTGGAGGAAAAGTCCATAGTCTGTAATTGAGATGGACATGGGGAAGCCACTGCTTGCCCTGGGATTATTAGCATGGAATGTTGCTACTCCTTGGGTTTCTGCCAGGTACTTGTGAACTGGATTGGACACAGTTGGAAACAGGATACTGGGCTGGATGGAGCACTGGTATAACCCAGTATGGCTATTCTTATGTTCTTATGCTTCAAGGTCTGGCCAAAAGCATCACCAGACATATTTTACTGCCATGCCTCATCTGTGATGTGTCACCTCCTTTTTAGCCCAGTCATACTGGAAACAAGTGCAGTGAAAGAGGAAAGTGTCATTATATCAGACCCTCTGATCGAGGTTCAATACAAACCAGCACCATAGCAGTCCAGGAGGCAGCTGGAAAGAGGCTGCACCAAAGGCTCTTTTTCTTTTAAATTCCTCTTCCAAAAACGTTGATCAGCAGATACTCAGATTATGTACCTGTAGCCTCCTCCCAAGAATAGGGAGTACAGTACGTACTGCAGTTACAAAACCCCAGGAGAACTGGATGGGGGTGGGGAAAGGGACCTGACATCAGGTTAAGCACCTCATGGACTCTGTGGTCTGTTCCCACGAGAACAGAGAATCAGTCCTGAAGGTCTGCTGCCTGTAGCATCCCTATGCTCCACTAAGAATCTGAGCCTGCAATCTTCCTGGCCTATTCGTAGTTGCTGCACCAGGTCACATGTCTGCATCATTTGCTAGAGCCAGGAAAATACTGAGGAGCTGAAGGCAGCACCAGTCCCCTATAAAGAGGTGTGAAGTCAGCTGTGAGCTGTTTTACTTTGGCTCCATCTGCTGGCAGAGATGTATAACACACTAGTCTGGCATGGCCTGTCATGTACGTTAAATAACAGAAAACCACAGTTACTATGGGAATGATTAAACACAGGTAATGTGCAAGAGAATAAGAGATTAAGATTTAAAAGGGAATGAAACTGGCAGTGAAGAAGGGTACAGATAAGAGTTCCCGAGGAGGGGTATAAGAAAACAGCACAGAAGAGATACTGAGTGGCCACAGAATGAATACACATGGAGGTCGTAAGAGGAGTTTGGACTGAATACGGAAATGGAATGGGAGCCAATGAATTGACTTTAAGACAGGGGTTAGTAGGTCTAATAATAAGAAAAGGCCCAGTTCCCAAAAACATTTATAAACTATAACATGTATAAATGTAATAGAGTACAGGAAAACACTATTTTTTTTTCGTCATAAGAGGAGAGTAGAAAAGCATAAAATTTCTGCGCCACTGAACAGAAAGCAAAGGGCTGGGAATCTCATGCATCTACTCATACCTGTGTGACCCGCTGGGATGAACTAGCAGCTGGCAGAGGGCAGAAGTGACTCTGAGGTCTTCTCCAATTCCATCATACACACGCCCAAGCAGGTCAATATTTTTCAAGAGCAGAATGCACGGACGATACAGGCGAGCCTGTGAGAAAGTCGACTGTAGCTTTGCCTCTGTAGCACCAGTGGTTTGTCTGCACAAGTTTACACAGTCAACCTAAACAAAATAGGGCAATGAAACAGCTGAGATGAAAGAAAATTTGAGAAAATTACAAATTTCTTACACCCCCCTTCGCCACTGCAGAAAGCAACTAGGTCTCCAACAGGTCACTCACTACCCATCTCCTCAACCTATTCTTGCCTCTTTGGCTACTTCGGTCCAGTCCTCTTCTCTGTTTCCTACAAGCCCACAAGATCTATCTATGCTCCTGGCCTGTACTGACCTGTAGCCACAGAAGTTAACACAATAGGAAGAACGGTGAAGGGAGAGATTACCTAATTACAGAAATCTCCCATTTCCCAAAGTTGGCAAATGTTGAATTTTGAACTTTAGCAGCACATTTTAATATGCAAAACTGCTAACTTTTGATTTAAATATTTACTTTATTTCCTATACTTCTTCCCCTACAACCTTACCTAAAGTGGGTTGCAACAAATAAGACAAGTTGTGTATAGCAATAAAGAAAATGTGATGGATAAAACACACAAAATAACACTGTTGCTAACATCAGTAGCCTTAACAACAGTAAAAACTACAGCGTCACTGTCACCCTTCTGCACATAAAACACAATGGCACCTAGGAACATGCATGTGCTTGAAACATTTCCCAGGCTGTCTCGTGCCATTTAAAGCCAAACCAAAGGGAAGATTTAGCTGAAGATGTCCAAGAAGAGCTAGCTTCGGCATTTTCCCTAGCAGCGCAACGAGTTCCACTAAAATTTCACCATAGACACATCAGGGACACTATTCAGGAACCAGATTTTGTAAAATTGCTAGCCCAGTGGAAAGAAGATATTCCGTTGGATCTTACAGTAGCCCAGTTTAAAGCTCATGTTTTGACTATGAAGAAACACACCATTATGATGTCACATTGGGAGACTCAATATAAAGTGGCACTTAGACTCTACATCCCCCCTAGGAGGGCTTTCCATATGGGGTCTCTCCGTGGGGGGAGTGCCCTAAATGCAAGGAATCTGGAGCCACCTTGGGGCATATGCTCTGGACATGCAGGGGCACAGCCATATATTGGAAACAGCTCACACAATATGTCTCTTATATCTGGAGGGCCAGGTGGAAACATGACCCGGGATTGTTGCTGGGACACCCAGTGTTTGTCCGTCCAGTACCAAAAGGATTTACAGCTTTTATAAACAGGGCTACTGTGGTCGCCAAACAGGTGATCCTGTCTGAATGGGTGACAGGCCATTATCCGTCTTACTCTCAGTGGCGGACACATATGATTTCGTTGATGCAGATGGAGAGGATGGGAGTGAAGGACTTTAACTCCAGGACGGGATTGCAGTTCCTGAATATATGGAGCCCATTGCTAAACACACTGACCCCGATTGCCAGAAGCAGATTGTTGAACTTCTAGTCTTAAGTTCCGATTAAATGGGGTGGAATGGGGTGGGGGGGGCAGGGGAGGGATATTAATAGGGAGAAGGTTGGGGGGATTGTTGGGGAGGGAGGGAAGGTTATAATAAAACTCTTTTGTTCTTGTAGATACTAGTAATATTACAGTACCTGTAAAAAACAAGAATTCACTTTTGTGACTGCAAATGATAACGCTGTGTAGTGGTACATGTACAGGTTATTTGATTTCGAATAAAAATGATAAACCATAAAGCCAAACCAAAAAATAAAATCTAAAAATCCATTTTTCTTCTTGTTTCATCAGTAGGGCAGTGAACACTTACTGAACAACAGTGGCCACCACTAACAGGGCTCAAGAAATGGACACTATGTTCTCTCACATCCCTTTTGCCATATCACAAAAGTACCTCGACCTCTCTTCTTCCCAACTTCCTCATTTTCCCTGTTGATCCTTTTCAGAGACGCAAACAAAATGGGCAATGTGATAATAATGGATGACTTCAATTATCCAAATATAGACTGGGTAAATTTAACATCGGGACACTCTAGAGAGGTACAATTCCTTGATGAAATCAAGGACAGCTTTATGGAGCAGCTGGTGCAAGAGCCGAGAGAAGGAAAAATTCTAGACTTGGTCCTTAGTGGAGCGCATGATCTGGTGAGGTACGCAGTGGTGTTCCGAGGGGCGCTGACACCTGGGGCGGATCGCCGATGCGCCCTGGCCCCCCCGTGCAGCGCGACCCCACCCCAGCGAGGGGACACCCCCCTCCCTGGTGCATGCCGCTGGGGGGGTGCCGCGCTCCAGTCAGCGTCATTCGTTTCCATGCTCCCTCTGCCCCAGAACAGGTTACTTCCTGTTCCGGGGCAGAGGGAGCATGGAAACAAACGATGCTGACCGGCGTGCACCCGGGGTGGACTGCCCCCCCCCCCCTTGGTACGCCACTGGAGGGACGTTATGGTACTGGGGCCGCTTGATAACAGTGATCGTAATATGATTTATTTTATTTATTTTTGTTACATTTGTACCCCGCGCTTTCCCACTCATGGCAGGCTCAATGCGGCTTACATGGGGCAATGGAGGGTTAAGTGACTTGCTCAGAGTCACAAGGAGCTGCCTGTGCCTGAAGAGGGAATCGAACTCAGTTCCTCAGGACCAAAGTCCACCACCCTAACCACTAGGCCACTCCTCCACTCTTGCTACTATTTGAGATTCTACATGGAATGTTGCTATTCCACTAGCAACATTCCATGTAGAAGTCGGCCCTTGCAGATCACCAATGTGGCCGCGCAGGCTTCTGCTTCTGTGAGTCTGACGTCCTGCACGTATATGTGCAGGACGTCAGACTCACAGAAACAGAAGCCTGCGCAGCCTTCTACATGGAATGTTGCTAGTGGAGTAGCAACATTCCATGTAGAATCTCCAATAGTAGCAACATTCCATGTAGAATCTCCAATAGAAGCAACATTCCGTGTAGAATGTCCAATAGTATCTATTTTATTTTTGTTACATTTGTACCCTGCGCTTTCCCACTCATGGCAGGCTCAATGCGGCTTACATGGGGCAATGGAGGGTTAAGTGACTTGCCCAGAGTCACAAGGAGCTGCCTGTGCCTGAAGTGGGAATCCAACTCAGTTCCTCAGAACCAAAGTCCACCACCCTAACCACTAGGCCACTCCTAGTGGTTAATATCAACCTTGAAGTAACTATACACAGGAAGTCATGAGTGGGAAAGCACGGGGTACAAATGTAACAAAACAAAAAAAAAAAACGTTCGCGTTTAACTTTAAAAAAGGAGACTATAATAAAATGAGAAGAACGGTTAAAAAAAAAATAAAAAAATAAAAAAAACTTAGGGGGGCAACTGAGAGAGTAAAAACTGTATAACAGGCGTGGACGCTGTTCAAAAATACCATCCTGGAGGCCCAGGCCATACACATTCCGCAAATTAGAAAAGAAAGACGGAACTCCAAGAGACAGCCGGCCTGGTTGAAAAGTGAGGTGAAGGAAGCTATTAGGGCTAAAAGAAACGCCTTCAGAAAATTGAAGAAGGAACCGTCTGAAAATAACAAGAAGCAGCATAAGGAGTGTCAAAGCAAATGCAAGGCGCAGATAAAGAAGGCCAAGAGGGATTACGAAAAAAAGATAGCATTAGAGGCAAAAAAACATAGCAAAATTTTTTTCGGTACATTAAAGGAAGCCAGCAAAAGAATCAGTTGGGCCGCTGGATGACAGAGGGGTTAAAGGGGCGATCAAGGAAGATAAAGACGTAGCGGAGAGATTGAATGAATTTTTTGCTTCGGTCTTCACCGAAAAAGATTTGGGTGGGATACCGGTGTCAGAAATGGTATTTCAAGCGGACAAGTCGGTGTCCCCACCGTACATGCATGGATGCCTTCCTGCCCAATGCTTGAGCAAGGGACCAGCAGCTAAAGCTTACTAAAGCTAAGAAGACAATTTCTTGGGGAGGTGGGAGGGATGTGAAACTATATGTCCTCAGAGAACACCTGCTACAGGAAAGAACATAAGAATAGCCATACTGGGTCTGATCAATGGTGCCATCTAGGGCAGGAAATGCGGTGGTGCTGGAGACCAACGCTGGAAAACGTACTTCAGCTGGTGGGGGTTAGGGACCCCCGCCAGCCAAGGCATGTGTGGCGGTGGCAGCGGTGCTTCAGCTGGCGGGGGTTGGGGACCCCCCGCCAGCTAAGGTATGTGTAGCAGCAGCAGGTGGGTGGAGGGCAGTGATGGGGGGGGGGCAGGGAGGGGGAACAAAATGTGCCAGCTCACTTTTGGCTCTGGCCCCCTCCCACCTCAAAGTCTGACTACACCCCTGTGCCAAGGTATTTGTGACCTGGATTGGCCCTGATCCCTCTCTACCAGAAGTCCACTCCTGACTCTTCAAAGTACTCTTCTTGGGTAGTATGTGAAAGAGTGTGTCAACTACAGCATTAGCTATGTGTAGAACAGCAATGAGGCAGATGAGTCTCTGAGGCAGGAGAAAGCTCCTCTACCAATGTCGACATGTGGGTTGGTCTGGTTTGTGGTGCCCCAGATGGTAGATGCTGATCCGGTGTGTCTCCCCGATGTGTCAACGGGCTGGGTAGAGGATGGCCTGAGAGCTATTTGACCATAGCCTAGATTTCTTCCTGTAGTGTCTGTGTTGGCTGATAAAGTGATGCCTGAAGTATAGCCTGGAGGTATAGTATGTGCAGGCATAGGAGATCTTGAGGACCACAGAGGATCTAGCTGAGAAATAAGTTGTAGAGAGGGAGAGCGGTCACTACGCATGGATATGCTGGAGGAAAGGAGAAACAGGGGTGACATGATACAGACATTCAAATATTTGAAAGGTATTAATCCGCATATGAATCTTTTCCGGAGATGGGAAGGTGGTAGAACTAGAGGACATGAATTGAGGTTGAAGTGGGGCAGACTCAGGAGTAATGTCAGGAAGTATTTTTTCACAGAGAGGGTGGTGGATACGTGGAATGACCTCCCGCGGGAGGTGGTGGAGATGAAAACGGTAATGGAATTCAAACATGCGTGGGATAAACACAAATGAATCCTGTTTATAAGGAATGGATCTATGGAATCTTAGAAGACATTGGGTGGCGACGCCGGTATTTGGAGAATAAAAACGATGCAGGGCGGACTTCTACAGTCTGTGCACTGAGAAAGGCAGGGACAAATCAAACTCGGATATACATATAAAGTATTACATACCATGTAAAATGAGTATCTTGTTGGGCAGACTGAATGGACCGTTCAAGTTATCTGCCACCATTTACTGTGTTACTATGATGTCAATGCAGGGGAGATGTTAGCAGAGTGCCTGGAGGGAAAATAATGACGATGTTTCTTAAGTTTTTTTCACGCTGGAAGTCCTTCGAAGAATGCAGCACCAAAGAGGACGACATAGCATCCTTATGCGATCTTGGCGTCAAGTCCAACATTGGACATTCTTGGTGCTGCATCTGTGCACTCGAGGTCAATGCCGAATCCGATGTAGATTCCGCATCTAAGTTGAATCTCCTGGCACGCTCGATGCCGAACCAAGAAGATTTTCTCTGTGCGCTTTAAGTGTCCTCATTTGCATGCACAGATAGAGGCCACACTGGTGCTCCAGATCCAAGCACTGAACACATCAGTTATGGAGGTCTATGCCTGAAGTGGTTCAATTGCATCGAAAGCACTTCTTAAAGCCACTCGGCACCTTCGTTGACATGGAGGGAAAAACAGCCGAAGTAAGGTCAAAAAGCTCAACAGCCCAGGGTGCTTTATTAGTTTCGTACCTGAAATGGTTGATGCTCCTCGGCCAAAAGAAGGGCTCAGAGGTCTTAAAGGCCAAGAAAAGAAAAATGAAAAATAATTGGAAAAATTAACAAAATTAATAAAGAAAAACAAAAATATGAGAAAAATATCCTGAAAAAAAGGGAAGGCACCAAAAAAAAAGTTTGATGTGCTGAGAAGAGATTAGAAACCCAACCTCTCTGCTCCATGGAATGTGCTAGAATGCTGGTCCCACACTAGAATGTTGGGTGGGAAGGCACCCGTGCATGCACAGTAGGGGCAGTGCCTTAAAGTTTTAAAGTGAAAATGCACTATGGCAGTATCTGCACCGGGCTCCGTGGATGACGTCACCCACATATGAGAATATCATGCCTGACTGTCCTTGGAAAAGCATCTAATACTTCTTAAAAGAAAAGCTCTTTTTTCTTTCCTTTCAGTTTACAATTTGATTGTAAACTGTTTTAATGCATTATGAAGGTCAATATAGAAGATTAACAAATAAACATGTGGTAAGTGGTTGCTTGACCACTTGATGGAATAGGATAAATGTGTTTGTAATGCTGTGAAAAACAAAACAATAAAAAGATTTAACCTAAAACTAGGTGGTCCAAAAAGAACTTGACAAAATAGAAAAAGAGCAGTAGTATGATGTGGAAAACTCAAGCCCTGTGATGTCTCATCTGTCTTCCTCTCTACCAGACACCAGGGTTTTACTTCCACCTTGACCCATCTCTTATCTCTCATCACCTTTCCTATTCCTTACTCCCTCACTCCTCTCTTACCCATCATCCCTTAACGCTCCTTTGCAGTCAACCTAGTTCCCATTTTCAGGTCTTTTCTTTCTTCCCTCCCTTTTTCATATTGCTGTTCTCTTCAACCTCTCAGGTCCTTCTTTGCTTCATTTCTTCTCATACATTCAGATTCTCTTCCTCTTTTACTCCTCAATTCTCTACCAGTTCTTGGATCGTTCTGCTCAAACATACAATGGTTCCTCTTTTTCCAGGCACTGTTTAGAAAGGAACTGCACTAGTATAGAAGCCACAATGTAGATGTCTTCAAGCTCAAGAACCTTTATACACTGTTTTCAGCACTGGGGGAGCAAGCCTGATTATTTAATTCAATTCAAAACTGTATTTGCATGACTTTTATGAGAAGCCGCATTGAGCCTGCCATGAGTGGGAAAGCGCAGGGTACAAATGTAACAACTACTACAACTACTACTATTTAGCATTTCTATAGCGCTACAAGGCATACGCAGCGCTGCACAAACATAGAAGAAAGACAGTCCCTGCTCAAAGAGCTTACAATCTAATAGACAAAAAATAAATAAAGTAAGCAAATCAAATCAATTAATGTGAACGGGAAGGAATAGAGGAGGGTAGGTGGAAGCGAGTGGTTACGAGTCAAAAGCAATGTTAAAGAGGTGGGCTTTCAGTCTAGATTTAAAGGTGGCCAAGGATGGGGCAAGACGTAGGGGCTCAGGAAGTTTATTCCAGGCGTAGGGTGCAGCGAGACAGAAGGCGCGAAGTCTGGAGTTGGCAGTAGTGGAGAAGGGAACAGATAAGAAGGATTTATCCATGGAGCGGAGTGCACGGGAAGGGGTGTAGGGAAGGACGAGTGTGGAGAGATACTGGGGAGCAGCAGAGTGAATACATTTATAGGTTAGTAGAAGAAGTTTGAACAGGATGCGAAAATGGATAGGGAGCCAGTGAAGGGTCTTGAGGAGAGGGGTAGTATGAGTAAAGCGACCCTGGCGGAAGATGAGACGGGCAGCAGAGTTTTGAACCGACTGGAGAGGGGAGAGGTGACTAAGTGGGAGGCCAGCAAGAAGCAGATTGCAGTAGTCTACACGAGAGGTGACAAGGGTGTGGATGAGGGTTTTGGTAGAGTGCTCGGAAAGAAAGGGGCGGATTTTACGGATGTTGTAAAGAAAGAAACGACAGGTCTTGGCGGTCTGCTGGATATGAGCAGAGAAGGAGAGAGAAGAGTCAAAGATGACCCCAAGGTTTCGAGCTGAGGAGACAGGGAGAATGAGAGCGCCATCAACAGAAATAGAAAATGGGGGGAGCGGGGAGATGGGTTTGGGGGGGAAAATGAGAAGCTCGGTTTTGGTCATATTTAATTTCAGGTGGCGTTGAGACATCCAGGCAGCAATGTCAGACAAGCACGCTGAAACTTTGGTTTGGATGCAAGGTGAGATATCAGGGGTAGAAAGGTAGATTTGGGAGTCATCAGCATAGAGATGGTAGGAAAAGCCATGGGATGAGATTAATGAACCAAGGGAAGAAGTGTAGATAGAAAAGAGGAGGGGACCAAGAACAGAACCCTGAGGTACACCGACAGGCAGAGGAATAGAAGTAGAAGAGGATCCACCAGAGTGAACACTAAAGGTGCGGAGGGAGAGGTAGGAAGAGAACCAGGAAAGGACAGAGCCCTGGAATCCAAGTGAGGACAGGGTATCGTGAAGTATGCTGTGATCGACAGTGTCAAAAGCAGCGGAAAGATCAAGAAGAATGAGGATGGAATATTGACCTCTGGATTTAGCCAGTAATAGGTCATTGGAGACTTTAGTAAGCGCAGTTTCGGTTGAGTGGAGAGGGCGAAAACCAGATTGTAGTGGGTCAAGAATAGCATGTGAGGAGAGAAAAATCAAGGCAGCGGCGGTGAACAGCACGCTCAAGTAATTTGGAGAGAAAAGGAAGGAGGGAGATGGGTCGGTAATTAGAGGGACAAGTAGGGTCAAGTGAAGGCTTCTTAAGGAGAGGTGTGACCACAGCATGTTTAAAGGCAGCAGAGACAGTCGCAGTGGAAAGTGAGAGGTTGAGAATGTGATAGATAAAAGGAATAAGAGTAGGAGAGATGGCATTAAGAAGGTGGGTGGGAATGGGATCAGAGGAACAGGTGGTACATTTTGAGGAAGAAAGGAGAAGTATAGTTTCCTCAATAGTAACTTCAGGAAAGGAGGAAAGGGAATGAGGGGAAGGAGAGAGAGGGGAACGGACTAGTGGAGGGAGAGCTGGTGAGGTAGAGAAAGCAAGGTTTATCTTTTGAACCTTGTTGTGAAAGAATTCAGCAAGGGTCTGAGGAGATAATGAAGGGGGAGTTGGGGGAGGGGGCACCTTGAGGAGAGAGTTCAATGTGGTGAAGAGAAGTTGAGGATTAGAGCCAAGAGAGTTGGTCAGTTGGATATAATAATCCTGTTTGGCACGTAAAAGAGCAGATTGGAAGGAGGTCAGCATGAACTTAAAGTGTAAGAAATCAGCAAGGGCCCGAGATTTCCGCCAGAGGCGTTCGGCGGAGCGGGTACAGGAACGTAGGTAGCGGATATTAGAAGTCAGCCAAGGTTGGGGTTTTGTACGCCTTACAGGGCGGGTCATCAAAGGTGTAAGAGTGTCTAAGGCAGAGGATAGAGTATTGTTGTAAGAAGAAACAGCCTCGTTGACAGACGTGGATGGTGCCACAGTAGAGAGGAGGTTTGAAACATGGGAGGATAGAGATGAAGGGTCAATATCATGAAGATTCCTAGATAAATTAGATAGGATAGGACGGGACTGGGAGGGAGGAGATTTAAGTGTGAAAGTTATAAGATGGTGATCAGAGGAGGGATGATCAGAGGCAAGGAAACTAGAAGGTGAACAGTTGGAGGAGAAGATGAGATCAAGACAGTGACCATTTTGATGAGTGGGGGAGGTGGAGCATAGTTGGAGATTAAAGGACGACGTTAAAGCGAGTAACTTGGAAATATAAGAGTTGGAAGGATCATTAGCAGGAATATTAAAGTCACCAAGGATGAGAGAGGGGGAGGAACGATCATGGAAGAAGGCAAGCCAGGCGTCAAAGTCACTGAGAAAGGATGAAAGGGACTTATCAGGGGGACGATAAATGACCGCTATTCGAAGAGGCAGAGGAGAGAAAAGGCGGATAGAGTGGACTTCAAAGGAGGAAAAACAGTGAGATTGAGGTGGAAGAACAGGTTGAAATCTGGAGGAGGGAGAGAGAAGTAGTCCAACACCGCCCCCACGGCCAGCAGGGCGAGGAGTATGTGAAAATAGATAACCGCCATGGCACAGGGCTGCGACTGAAGCAGAGTCATCAGGGCAGAGCCAGGTTTCTGTTATGGCGAGCAGATGGAGGTGACGCGAGATAAAGAGGTCCTGGATATAGGGGAGTTTGTTACAGATAGAGCGGGCATTCCATAGGGCGCAAGAGAAGGGCAGAGAAGAGGAGGGGAGTAGAGGAATAGAGATGAGGTTAGAGAGGTCACGGTGAGATCTGTAGAGTTTGGATAATAGTTGGTGAGGAGGACCAGGATTGGGATTGATGTCACCAGCTGAGAGTAAGAGAAGGAGTAAAAGAGAGCGGAAGAGAGTAGGAGAGGTGTGGCCACGAAGGTGTCGAAGGCGAGAGGTATTTAGGTGGAATGGGGAAGGCAAAATGGAGGGAAGAAAGAGACGGAGATTAAAAGCCAAGAGGGAGGATGAGGATAGGAGAGAAGGTGAGGTGATGAAGTCAATGGATGGGAAGTGAGTTCCTGTAGCGGAGAGAGGTAGGGGGTGAGGGAAAAGATTAGGAAGGGACAGAGCTAGGAAGAGAATGTGAATAGGGGCCATAAATGATTAAGGTACTTTAGCAACTGGAAAAAGATTAGATACAAAGAGAAAAATGCAAGTCCTCCACAGCATCTGGTGGGAGCGCTGGGCACCTAGAGCGGAGGCCCTGAGTGGATCGGGGTGGACCTGGGTGTCACCCCGGAGAAGGCTGTAAGGATATGCAGATGAGCTGCAAGTCCTCCACAGCACCTGAAAGGCAGCCGGTGGTAGAGGTGGGCACCTCTCAGCTGAGGAAAGGCTTACCAGGGGTTAGGCCGAAGCCAGCATTCCTCCCCCTGAGGGTCGCCTGATCCTAGCCAAAAAGCACCTGGAAACTCTGTGCACTTGGAGAGAAGGCCCTGGGAAGATCGGGGTGGAACTGGAGTCACCCCGGATACAGCTGTGAGGAAATGCAGAAGGGCTGCAAGTCCTCCACAGCACCTGGTGGGAGCGCTGGGCACCTAGAGCGGAGGCCCTGAGTGGATCGGGGTGGACCTGGGTGTCACCCCGGAGAAGGCTGTAAGGATATGCAGATGAGCTGCAAGTCCTCCACAGCACCTGAAAGGCAGCCGGTGGTAGAGGTGGGCACCTCTCAGCTGAGGAAAGGCTTACCAGGGGTTAGGCCGAAGCCAGCATTCCTCCCCCTGAGGGTCACCTGATCCAACAAAAAAAATAAAAAATGCAGTACCAGCAAATTTGTACATGCATGAGGGAAAGGGTGTGATGATGAAATGTTTACAGAGATTAGGAAAGCTGGCAAATCAGGTAATGCTATAATAATGGGTGATTTCAATTACCTCAATTGACTAGATAAATATTACATCAAGAAGTGCCGGGGGTGGATCAAGATGGCGGCGCTAACGGTCGTGTGAGTGCTGAGTTCCTGAGTCCAAAGAGAATTGCGGGGCCAACAGAAGCTCTTACTCCGTCTCTTTCTAATCGAGATGGGGAAGAGAAAGGGGAAAACTCAGGCTCTTACCTCCAAGGCCTCGACGTCAACCCCAGTCTTGCGGCAGGCACCTCTTGAGAGCTTCGGAATCAGCACTCTGGGTGCTCAGATTCCTACTTCGGCGGGCTCGACCCCGCAGGGGCCTGAGCGCAGCGCTGACGGAGCAACGTTGAGTCCTCCTGATTTCACCCCTCCTCCACAACCTGGAAGTAGGTTGGCGTTGGCGATGCCACAGCAGCTCAAGTGTGTGTCTCCTGTGGATGGATGGATCTCTCAGCGCTACTATCCCGGTGAACGGAGCAACTATGCAGGGTCAGTTTCAGGCCGCTGCACCTATTCCCCGAGGACTACCTCCTGGAGAGAGTAGAGATTTGATAAGACCAATCCGGGTGACAATGGAAGTATTATGGGACGCAATCCAGCAGGTGAACAAAACGTTACTACAGATGAATGTTTCTATGACTGGCGAAATTAAGGAATTAAAGCAGACTTCCCAAAATTTGTCCATAGAAGTTCAGGAACATAAACAAAAACTTGGGGGTATTGAAGAAGAAGTTAAACAATTGAAGGACTTAACAGTGACTATGATAAAAGATAAAGAAATTCAAGAGAGAAAGATAGAATACTTGGAGAACAACAGAAGGAGGAATAATCTCAGGCTTTTGAGGTTTCCTAAATCTCCCTTAATCTCAGCTACTGATATGCTAAAAAAATACTTTAATGAGATATTGGGGATACCTATGGAGGCTTGTCCTCCTATTACGAGGACTCAATACATTTCAGTAACTGAGAAAGGGGAATATCAACCACAGAACCCTCCTGATTTAAATCTTACTGAGTTTCTGGAAACCTCTCTGGAGATAGTCACAGAGAGAACTACGCTGATTGTATCCTTCGTTCTTGAACTGGATAGAAATAACATTTTAAGACTTTACTTTCGTCATTTAAATGATGTTTTTTTTTTTTTTGGGGGGGGGGGGGGGGGGGGGGTGGGGGGGAATTCAAATTTTTCCAGATTTGGCAAGAAGCACTCAAAAAAGGAGGAAGGAATTTCTATCCTATAAAACCAGAGTGATTAATTTGGGTGCAACTTTTCGGCTAAAGTTTCCATGTAAGTGCTTCATAACGTATGAAGCAAATAATTATATATTCTTTTCCCCTTTAAAATTATTACAATTCATAACATCTAAGGAAACAGTTAGATCACCTGTTGCTTTACCTCCCTAATTTAAGCGCTGTTAAGTTGGCTGTTGATATTCGAGCTGCCCCCTCCGTTAATTATTACTTTTGTTTGTTGATTGAAATATTTCCTAGTATCTTGATCCTATTATTGGGGACAAATTTAAAATTAGTATGCTATACTTTAACCATTTGGTTGTAAGTATTGTTCTTTTCTTTTTTGCCTTTAAAGTCAATTCTGTTATTTCTAAGTCTATGTATATGGATGTATCACTTTATCATTAATAAAAAATAAATTAAAAAAAAAAAAAGAAGTGCCAGGGAGATAAAATTTCTAGAGGTAATAAATGACTGCTTCTTGGAGCAGCTGGTCCAGGACCTGACAAGAGGGGGAGTCATTTTAGATCTGGTCCTTTGCGGCGTACAGGGCATAGTTCAAGAGGTGGCAGCGTTGAATCCCCTGGGGAACAGTGATTTTATTTATTTACTAGCCGTTGAGCCCGTTAAAACAGGCTGGTATTGGGGTTTTCGTAGGTCGACGCTGGCAGGGCAGATCAGCTGAGCTGCCGTCGGCCTTCCTTCACTGCCTGTGTCCCGCCCTCGTGTGACGTAACAACAGCGAGGGCAGGGCACAGGCATGGAAGGAAGGCAGACGGCAGCTCAGCTGATGTGCGTGCTGCGTTCCAGCGAATGGATGTAAGTTCAGTAGCGGAGAGAGGGCCTGGGCCGGGTGGAGGGCTGGCGGCGGCAACACCGGGTAGGGGGAACGGTAGCGGCAACCTCGGTGGCTTTGCGCAGTTTCCCTCTCTGTCCCACCCCCGTCATCACGTATTGACACGGGAGTGGGACAGAGAGGGAAGTCTCTACTGCGCATTTGCGAGTGAGTCGGTCATTCGCCGTTTATATGTTTGATTGCATTTGTACCCCACATTTTCCCACCTATTTGCAGGCTCAATGTGGCTTACATAGTACCGTAATGGCATTCGCCAAGTCGGTTGATAACAGATACAAGGTTATATTGTGGTCTGATGAGGTAGGTGTGTGTCAGGCACCATGAGGGTCGAAGGAAATATAGATTGTTTATTGTCTCGTACGATCATTGGTTATTCAGTGTTGCTGGGTATGGTGATTTACGGTGGATCAGTGGGGTAAGCCTTTTTGAAGAGGTTGGTTTTTAGTAATCATAACACAATCAATTTTGAGTTATCTGGGATGAACCCACAAAGGAAATCTACAGTAGCTGCATTAAATTTTCAAAAGGGCGACTATAACAAAATAAGGAAAATGGTTAAAGAGAAGCTAAAAGGATCAGCTGCAAAGGTTAGGACACTAAATCAGGCACGGTGCTTATTCAAAAATACCATCTTGGAAGCCCAGACCAGATGCATTCCATGTATTTGCAAAGATGGAAAGAGAAAACGTCAGCCAGCATGGTTAAAAGCTGAAGTAAAAGAGGCCATTAGCGCCAAAAGATTGTCCTTCAAAGAATGGAAAAAGGACCCAAATGAAGAAAACAAGAAGCAACATAAGCACTGGCAAGTCAGATGCAAAGCATTAATAAAGACGGCTAAAAGAGAATATGACGAGAAACTTGCCGCAGAGGCTAAAACTCACAGTAACAACTTTTTCAGGTACATCAGAAGCAGAAAGCCTGTGAGGGACTCCGTAGGAACGTTAGATCACGAAGGAGCAAAAGGGGCACTCAGGGAGGACAAGGCCATAGTGGAGAAACTGAATGAATTCTTTGCTTCTGTCTTTACAGAAGATGATGTAACAGACCTGCCTATACAGGAAATGGTTTTCAAGCGTGATGATGCGGAGGAATTAAAAGAAATCTCAGTGAACCTGGAAGATATACTGAGCCAAATTGACAAATTGATCTGCTGTTAGTGGAGTGGAGGAGTGGCCTAGTGGTTAGGGTGGTGGACTTTAGTCCTGGGGAACTGAGGAACTGAGTTCAATTCCCACTTCAGGCACAGGCAGCTCCTTGTGACTCTGGGCAAGTCACTTAAACCTCCATTGCCCCATGTAAGCGGCATTGAGCCTGCCATGAGTGGGAAAGCGCAAGGTACAAATGTAACAAAAATAAATAAATAATAAAATAATATGTAACTTGTCGTTAAAATCTTCTGTAGTACCTGAAGATTGGAGGGTGACCAATGTGACGTCGATATTTAAAAAGGGTTCTAAGGTTGCTCCAGGAGATTATAGACCGGTAAGCCTGACGTCAGTGCCGGACTAAATAGTGGAAACTAATATAAAGAATAAAATTACAGAACACGTAGACAAACATGGTTTAATGGGACAGAGTCAGAATGGGTTCAGCCAAGGAAGGTTTTGCCTCACCAATTTGCTTCATTTCTTCAAAGGCGTGAATAAACATGTGGATAAAGGTGAGCCAGTTGATATACTACATCTAGATTTTCAGAAAGCTTAGGAGGCAAGGTTCTAGTGTGGATTAGGAATTGGTTATTGGACAGACAACAGAGGGTAGGGTTAAATTGTCATTTCTCTCAATGGAGGAAGGTGAACAGTGGAGTGCCGCAGGGATCTGTACTGGAGCCGGTACTATCAAACATATAAACGGCGTGTGACCGTACTCACTCGCAAATGCGCAGTAGACTTCCCTCTCTGCCCGCCCCCACGTCAATACGTGATGACGGGGGCGGGACAGAGAGGGACATCTCTACTGGTATGCTGCAGACGTCGGAACCGCCCCTCCATCTGGCCCGAGCACTGTGAACTTACATCAGCACGCAGCAGCAGGCACATCAGCAAAGCTGCTGTCGAGCTTCCTTCTCTGCCTTAGTCCCGCCCTCGCCGACGTTACGTCACACGAGGGCGGGACACAGGCAGAGAAGGAAGCCCGCCCTGACAGCAGCTTTGCTGATGTGCCTGCTGCTGTGTGCTGATGTAAGTTCACAGTGCTCGGGACAGATGGAGGGGCGGCGGCAGCGAATCCAGGGGAAGGCGAGCCCCCCCCCCCCCCCCCATTCCAAAAGTAGCCCGTTTTCACGGGCTCAACGGCTAGTTTAACATATTTATAAATGATATGAAAATCGGAATGAGCAAGGTGATCAAATTTGCAGATGATAAAAAACTATTCAAGGTTGTTAAAACAAGTGCGGACTGTAAAATATTGCAGGAAGACCTTAGGAAATTGGAAAACTGGGCGTCCAAATGGCAGATGAAATTTAATGTGGACAAATGCAAGGTGATGCACATTGGAAAGAATAATCCGAATCATAGTTACCTGATGCTAGGGTCCACCTTGGGGGTGAGCAATCAAGAAAAAGATCTGGGTGTCATTGCAGATAATACGTTTAAATCTTCTGCTCAGTGTGCGGCGGCCAAAAAAGCAAACAGGATGCTAGGAATTATTAGGAAAGGGCTGGTGAATAAGACCAAAAATAATATAATGCCTTTGTATCGCTCCACGGTGCATTCGCACCTTCAGTATTGCATTCAGTTCTGGTTGCTGTATCTCAAAAAAGATATAGTGGAATTAGAAAAGGTTCAAAGAACAGCGACCAAAATGATAAAGGAGATGGAACTCCCCTTGTATGAGGAAAGGCTAAAGAGGTTAGGGCTCTTCAGTTTGGAAGAGAGACGGATGAGGGGTGATATGATTGAGGTCTACAAAATCCTGAGTGGTGTAGAAGTAAATCGATTTTTTACTCATTCCAAATGTACAAAGACTAGGGGACACTCAAGGAAGTTTCATGGAAATACTTTTAAAACAAATAGAAGGAAATATTTTTTCACTCAACAAATAGTTAAGCTCTGTAACTCTTTGCTGGAGGATGTGGTAACAGCGGTTAGCGTATCTGGGTTAAAAAAAAAAAAAGGTTTGGACAAATTCCTGGAGGAAAAGTCCATTGTGTGCTATTGGGACACACATGGAAAGCAACTGCTTGCCCTGGGATTTGTAGTATGGAGTGTTGCCACAATTTGGGCTTCTGCCAGGTACTTGAGACCTGGCTTGGACACTATTTGGAAAACAGGACACTGAGTTAGACAGACCACTGGTCTGACCCAGTATGGCTACTCTTATGTTCTTATGATGAGGTTGGTGAAGTGTAAGGACAGACATGAGAGAAAGGGTAAATGTGATGATAAAAACAACATGAGACAGCAAGTTTGCATTTTTCCAGGCTTAGAGTCTTAGGAAGGAAGCCTAAGATAACAATACAATCTGCTTGTTTTTGAATAAATAATTTCAAAATCGATCCATCACTACCTAGATTTTCACCTTCTCTCAAAATGCTCCAATGGTGAAATTGAATCCACTGGGATAACTACAATGAAACAAGCAAACACTGAAAACTCATGGTCTCAATAGTAACATTAGTAATGGATATAAGCTCTTTTCTCTCTTCAGGCATGACAAGAATTAACTCACGTCCACATTAAGTTGGGTTAATGCAACACAGAAAACTTTTTTGTTTCATCAAACATAAAACAATATGTCCCCTACCAAATTCAAATACACCAGTGTATTTACCTTATAGAGATGGAGACATAGGCGGCTGCAAGCAGCATGGACAACTGTTGTCTTTCCAATGCCACTAGGTCCAGAAAGGAGAATACTGCTCCCTCTCTGTAGTACACATCCCCTGCAAAGATAATTCAAACATGTCATCCAACACCCAAAGAAACTCATTTCAGAAATCCACTGTGCAATCCATGTTCAACATTAGAAAAATTAAAATTAGCTTCACTGATGGATCATTGCAGCCTACATTGCAAGTAGAATAGGAAGAATCGTCTAGAACTTTCTCCAAAAATTTTGCACATACATGCGGGACTTTTCACGCACTCTCAGATCTGCTGCTTTTCAGTTACTTGTGTAATTTGAACAAATAACGAACAGCTTGAGTACTGAGTAATAATTGCTGGGTGGTGTGGCTTACTGTGCAGCTTCTGATTACTTAAAGAACTTCACTACAAAGCGCCTGCACCGCAGGCACATGGAAGGAGCGTTAACAAGGAGCTGGTCCTGCTCCTTGCAGGCGCCTCCTTGGGCACCTCCTTCTCTTCTCTGTCCTGTTCCTGTTTCACTCATTACGGTCTCCCTCCATCACCATGTCCTCCTCATTTGCTTTCATAGCAGCCATTTCCGTGTCCTCATTTACCATCCACATTTTATCCTCTCTCCTCCCTGCCAGCCCTCCTATCACCATCTTACTCAACTCCTATCTGGCCCACAGTCTGCTTTTTCTTCTACCAACATATCAGCTTAAAATTGGCCTCTTTAATGTACGTTCACTCAGATATAAAGCTCACCTCAATGCTGACCTTAGCACCTCTCACCAGCTTGACATCCTCTGTACCACCAAGACCTAGCCTGTCTGGTTTCTTCTCACCTCACACCCCGCCCATCATGGCAGGGGCATCGCTTGTTTTTTTCTCATCAAAGCTTCATGTCGCTCCTTATCCTGTTAAACCATTGTCAATCTCAGAGGCAGCTCATTCTCTGCAATTCCTCTCCACCTCCCCTCATGTTTTCCTTTCACTCGTTTACCCCCCACCCTTTGTCTCTCTCCCTTAACAAACTGCTTGCTTTCATACCCGAGTGTATCACCCGTTGCTGCTCCTGGGCGATTTTAACCTTCCCCCCTCTGATGCTGCTTCTGCATTCTATTCTTCTGCTTTTAACGCAGGCCTCCAACACATTCACTTCCCCACTCTCAGCACTGGTAACAGTTTTGACCTCATTTTTACCTCCTCTGATCTTACCCTTGGCTCCCAATCGATGGCAACTTTCCCCTATCCGTGGGCCGACCATCCTTTACTTACTTTTGCTTTCCCCCTCCCTCTATTTCATAGTAACATAGTAAATGAAGGCAGATAAACACCTGTACGGTCCATCCAGTCTGCCCAACAAGATAAACTCATTTTACATGGTATTTGATACTTTATTAATAATTGTAATTGTAACACATCACCACTTATCTTACTTTCTGACTGGTTCTTTCTATGCCTGTTTGCTTAATTCTATTATGTCATCCTATTCTCTATGAAACACCAAACATATCTTTTACTCTGGAATGGCGAATGCCATAACGGAACATTGTAAGCCACATTGAGCCTGCAAATAGGTGGGAAAAAGCGAATGCTACATACCTGTAGAAGGTATTCTCCGAGGACAGCAGGCTGATTGTTCTCACTGATGGGTGACGTCCACGGCAGCCCCTCCAATCGGAAACTTCACTAGCAAAGTCCTTTGCTAGCCCTCGCGCGCCCGCGCGCACCGCGCATGCGCGGCCGTCTTCCCGCCCGAAACCGGCTCGAGCCGGCCAGTCCAGTATGTAGCAAGACAATACACTTCAAGGGAAGACACAACTCCAAAGGGGAGGCGGGCGGGTTTGTGAGAACAATCAGCCTGCTGTCCTCGGAGAATACCTTCTACAGGTATGTAGCATTCGCTTTCTCCGAGGACAAGCAGGCTGCTTGTTCTCACTGATGGGGTATCCCTAGCCCCCAGGCTCACTCAAAACAACAACCAAGGTCAATTGGGCCTCGCAACGGCGAGGACATAACTGAGATTGACCTAAAAAATTTACCAACTAACTGAGAGTGTAGCCTGGAACAGAACAAACAGGGCCCTCGGGGGGTGGAGTTGGATCCTAAAGCCCAAACAGGTTCTGAAGAACTGACTGCCCGAACCGACTGTCACGTCGGGTATCCTGCTGCAGGCAGTAATGAGATGTGAATGTGTGGACAGATGACCACGTCGCAGCTTTGCAAATTTCCTCCATGGTGGCTGACTTCAAGTGGGCTACCGACGCAGCCATGGCTCTAACATTATGAGCCGTGACATGACCCTCAAGAGCCAGCCCAGCCTGGGCGTAAGTGAAGGAAATGCAATCTGCTAGCCAATTGGATATGGTGCGTTTCCCTACAGCCACTCCCCTCTTGTTGGGATCAAAAGAAACAAACAATTGGGCGGACTGTCTGTGGGGCTGTGTCCGCTCCAGATAGAAGGCCAATGCTCTCTTGCAGTCCAATGTGTGCAGCTGACGTTCAGCAGGGCAGGAATGAGGACGGGGAAAGAATGTTGGCAAGACAATTGACTGGTTTAGATGGAACTCCGACACAACCTTTGGCAGAAACTTAGGGTGAGTGCGGAGGACTACTCTGTTGTGATGAAATTTGGTGTAAGGGGCCTGGGCTACCAGGGCCTGAAGCTCACTGACTCTACGAGCCGAGGTAACTGCCACCAAGAAAATGACCTTCCAGGTCAAATACTTCGGATGGCAGGAATTCAGTGGCTCGAAAGGAGGTTTCATCAGCTGGGTGAGAACGACATTGAGATCCCATGACACTGTAGGAGGCTTGACAGGGGGCTTTGACAAAAGCAAACCTCTCATGAAGCGAACAACTAAAGGCTGTCCTGAGATCGGCTTACCTTCCACTTGGTAATGGTATGCACTGATTGCACTAAGGTGAACCCTTACGGAGTTGGTCTTCAGACCAGACTCAGACAAGTGGAGAAGGTATTCAAGCAGGGTCTGTGTAGGACAAGAGCGAGGATCTAGGGCCTTGCTGTCACACCAGACGGCAAACCTCCTCCAATGAAAGAAGTAACTTCTCTTAGTGGAGTCTTTCCTGGAAGCAAGCAAGATGCGGGAGACACCCTCTGGCAGACCCAAAGAGGCAAAGTCTACGCCCTCAACATCCAGGCCGTGAGAGCCAGGGACTGGAGGTTGGGATGCAGAAGAGCCCCTTCGTCCTGCGAGATGAGGGTCGGAAAACACTCCAATCTCCACGGTTCTTCGGAGGATAACTCCAGAAGAAGAGGGAACCAGATCTGACGCGGCCAAAAGGGAGCAATCAGAATCATGGTGCCTCGGTCTTGCTTGAGTTTCAACAAAGTCTTCCCCACCAGAGGAATGGGAGGATAAGCATACAGCAGACCTTCCCCCCAATCCAGGAGGAAGGCATCCGACGCCAGTCTGCCGTGGGCCTGAAGCCTGGAACAGAACTGAGGGACCTTGTGGTTCACTTGAGATGCGAAGAGATCCACCAGGGGGGTGCCCCACGCCTGGAAGATCTGTCGCACCACACGGGAATTGAGCGACCACTCGTGAGGTTGCATAATCCTGCTCAACCTGTCGGCCAGACTGTTGTTTACGCCTGCCAGATATGTGGCTTGGAGCACCATGCCTTGACGGCGAGCCCAGAGCCACATGCTGACGGCTTCCTGACACAGGGGGCGAGATCCGGTGCCCCCCTGCTTGTTGACATAGTACATGGCAACCTGATTGTCTGTCTGAATTTGGATAATTTGGTGGGACAGCCGATCTCTGAAAGCCTTCAGAGCGTTCCAGATCGCTCGCAACTCCAGAAGATTGATCTGTAGATCGCTTTCTTGGAGGGACCACCTTCCTTGGGTGTGAAGCCCATCGACATGAGCTCCCCATCCCAGGAGAGACGCATCCGTGGTCAGCACTTTTTGAGGCTGAGAAATTTGGAAGGGACGTCCCAGAGTCAAATTGGAGCAAATCGTCCACCAATACAGGGATTCGAGAAAACTCGTGGACAGGTGGATCACGTCCTCTAGACCCCCGGCGGCCTGATACCACTGGGAGGCTAGGGTCCATTGAGCAGATCTCATGTGAAGGCGGGCCATGGGAGTCACATGAACTGTGGAGGCCATGTGGCCCAGCAATCTCAACATCTGCCGAGCTGTGATCTGCTGGGACGCTCGCACCCGCGAGACGAGGGACAACAAGTTGTTGGCCCTCGCCTCTGGGAGATAGGCGCGAGCCGTCCGAGAATCCAGCAGGGCTCCGATGAATTCGAGTTTCTGCACTGGGAGAAGATGGGACTTTGGGTAATTTATCACAAACCCCAGTAGCTCCAGGAGGCGAATAGTCATCTGCATGGACTGCAGGGCTCCTGCCTCGGATGTGTTCTTCACCAGCCAATCGTCGAGATATGGGAACACGTGCACCCCCAGCCTGCGAAGCGCCGCTGCTACCACAGCTAGGCACTTTGTGAACACCCTGGGCGCAGAGGCGAGCCCAAAGGGTAGCACACAGTACTGGAAGTGGCGTGTGCCCAGCTGAAATCGCAGATACTGTCTGTGAGCTGGCAGTATCGGGATGTGTGTGTAGGCATCCTTCAAGTCCAGAGAGCATAGCCAATCGTTTTGCTGAATCATGGGGAGAAGGGTGCCCAGGGAAAGCATCCTGAACTTTTCTTTTACGAGATATTTGTTCAGGGCCCTTAGGTCTAGGATGGGACGCATCCCCCCTGTTTTCTTTTCCACAAGGAAGTACCTGGAATAGAACCCCAGCCCTTCTTGCCCGGATGGCACGGGCTCGACCGCATTGGCGCTGAGAAGGGCGGAGAGTTCCTCTGCAAGTACCTGCTTGTGCTGGAAGCTGTAGGACTGAGCTCCCGGTGGACAATTTGGAGGTTTTGAAGCCAAATTGAGAGTGTATCCTTGCCGGACTATTTGGAGAACCCACTGATCGGAGGTTATGAGAGGCCACCTTTGGTGAAAAGCTTTCAACCTCCCTCCGACAGGCAGGTCGCCCGGCACTGACACTTGGATGTCGGCTATGCTCTGCTGGAGCCAGTCAAAAGCTCGCCCTTGCTTTTGCTGGGGAGCCGCGGGGCCTTGCTGAGTCGCACGCTGCTGACGAGAGCGAGCGCGCTGGGGCTTAGCCTGGGCCGCAGGCTGTCGGGAAGGAGGATTGTACCTACGCTTGCCAGAAGTATAGGGAACAGTCTTCCTTCCCCCGAAAAATCGTCTACCTGTAGAGGTAGAAGCTGAAGGCTGCCGGCGGGCGAACTTGTCGAATGCGGTGTCCCGCTGGTGGAGAGACTCTACCACCTGCTCGACTTTTCGCCAAAAATGTTATCCGCACGGCAAGGCGAGTCCGCAATCCGCTGCTGGATTCTATTCTCCAGGTCGGCGGCACGCAGCCATGAGAGCCTGCGCATCACCACACCTTGAGCAGCGGCCCTGGACGCAACATCAAAAGTGTCATAAACTCCTCTGGCCAGGAATTTTCTGCACGCCTTCAGCTGCCTGACCACCTCCTGAAAAGGCTTGGCTTGCTCAGGGGGAAGAGCATCAACCAAGCCCGCCAACTGCCGCACATTATTCCGCATGTGTATGCTCGTGTAGAGCTGGTAAGACTGGATCTTGGACACGAGCATAGAGGAATGGTAGGCCTTCCTCCCAAAGGAGTCTAAGGTTCTAGCGTCCTTGCCCGGGGGCGCCGAAGCATGTTCCCTAGAACTCTTAGCCTTCTTTAGGGCCAAATCCACAACTCCAGAGTCATGAGGCAACTGAGTGCGCATCAGCTCTGGGTCCCCATGGATCCGGTACTGGGACTCGATCTTCTTGGGAATGTGGGGATTAGTTAATGGCTTGGTCCAGTTCGCAAGCAATGTCTTCTTCAGGACATGGTGCAAGGGAACAGTGGACGCTTCCTTAGGTGGAGAAGGATAGTCCAGGAGCTCAAACATTTCAGCCCTGGGCTCGTCCTCCACAACCACCGGGAAGGGGATGGCCGTAGACATCTCCCGGACAAAGGAGGCAAAAGACAGACTCTCGGGAGGAGAAAGCTGTCTCTCAGGAGAGGGAGTGGGATCAGACGGAAGACCCTCAGACTCCTCGTCAGAGAAATATCTGGGATCTTCCTCTTCCTCCCACGAGGCCTCACCCTCGGTGTCAGACACAAGTTCACGGACCTGTGTCTGCAACCTCGCCCTGCTCGACTCCGTGGAACCCCGTCCACGATGGGGGCGTCGAGAGGTAGACTCCCTCGCCCGCATCGGCGAAGCTCCCTCCGCCGACGTAGTCGGGGAGCCTTCCTGGGAGGTGGCCGCGGTCGGTACCGCACGCGGTACCGACGTCGGGGACCTCAACCTGGGCGATGGGCCAGCCGGCGCCACGCTCAACGGTACCGGTGGCGCAAGCACCGCCGGTACCGGAGGGGTAGGGCGCAACAGCTCTCCCAGAATCTCTGGGAGAACGGCCCGGAGGCTCTCGTTTAGAGCGGCTGCAGAGAAAGGCTGAGAGGTCGATGCAGGCGTCGACGTCAGTACCTGTTCCGGGCGTGGAGGCTGTTCCGGGCTGTCCAGAGCGGAGCGCATCGACACCTCCTGAACAGAGGGTGAGCGGTCCTCTCGGTGCCGATGCCTGCTGGGTGCCGAATCCCTCGGCGACCCAGAGCTCTCGGTGCCGACACGGGGAGGAGACCGGTGTCGATGCTTCTTCGATTTCTTCCGAAGCATGTCACCAGAGCTCCCCGGCACCGACGAGGAGGACGTCGAATCCATCCGTCGCTTCCTCGGGGCCGAGACTGAAGAAGGTCGATCTCGGGGGGGGCTGTACCGCAGGAGCCCTCAGGGTAGGAGGAGACCCACCCGAGGGCTCACCGCCACCAGCAGGGGAATGGACAGCCCTCACCTGCACTCCACCCGATGCACCACCGTCCGACGACATCAGCAGACGAGGTCCTGGTACCACCGACGTCGATGCAGCTATCCGATGTCTCGGCGCCGATGCAGAGGCCCGATGCCTCGATGCACTCGATGCAGGGGCGGCCGAGGAAGATGGTCTGGACGCTGACGACGTCGATGCACTCGAAGATCCCGGTGCCGATGCCGACGAAGAGCCCGAGAACAACACGTTCCACTGGGCTAGTCTCGCTACCTGAGTCCGCCTTTGAAGCAGGGAACACAGACTGCAGTTCTGAGGGCGGTGCTCGGCCCCCAGACACTGAAGACACGACGAGTGTCGATCAGTGAGCGAGATAACCCGGGCGCACTGGGTGCACTTCTTGAAGCCGCTGGAAGGCTTCGATGTCATGGGCGGAAAAATCACGCCGGCGAAATCAAAAGCCGAAATGGCGAAATTTGAAGCACCAAATTTAGAGGGAGAAAAAATCTCGACCGAGGCCGAAAAGAGGCCTACCCCGACGACGAAAGAAAACTTACCGGGGCAAAAAAGCTGGAAGTACGGGGAGGATTTACACGAAACCCGGCGGGGGGTTTCCGGAGCACTTCCCGACTAGGACAAAGCTTTCCCGAAGGAAAAAAACACGTTCAAAAACAAATTGGACGCGCGAGGTCGACTTTCCGGGGCTCGACACGGCGAAAACACGACCGTACCGAGTGCGGACAAAAGAAGACTGGCCGGCTCGAGCCGGTTTCGGGCGGGAAGACGGCCGCGCATGCGCGGTGCGCGCGGGCGCGCGAGGGCTAGCAAAGGACTTTGCTAGTGAAGTTTCCGATTGGAGGGGCTGCCGTGGACGTCACCCATCAGTGAGAACAAGCAGCCTGCTTGTCCTCGGAGAATGTGGGATACAAATGCAACAAATAAATAAATAAATTTGTATGTATACTCGAGTTTGATTTGTCCTTGCCTTTCTTAGGGCACAGACCATAGAAGTCTGCCCAGTACTGTTCTTGTACTAAGTTCTGAAGCTAACATCGAAGTCACGATCAGGGCATAGACCGTAGAAGTCTGCCCAGCTCCCATTTTGTTTCACAATTACCGGCGTCGCCACCCAATCTCCGCTAAGATTCCATGGAACCATTCCTTCTAAACAAGATTCCTTTGTGTTTATCCCATGCATTTTTGAATTCCATTACCGTTTTCATCTCCACCACCTCCCACAGGAGGGCATTCCACATATCCACCACCCTCTCCGTGAAAATAACTTCCTGACATTTGTCCTGAATCTGCCCCCCTTCAACCTCAATTCATGTCCTCAAGTTCTACCACCTTCCCGTCTCCAGAAAAGGTTCATTTGCGGATTAATACCTTTCAAATATTTGAACGTCTATCGTATCATACCTGTTTTTCCTTTCCTCCAAGGTATACAAGTTCCTTGGAGGAAAAGAGAAACAGGGGTTTCCTTCCTTCTTTCCCTCTCCAATTTTTCCTACTCATGTCTTTAATGAACACCCTGGCGAACCTACCGTCCCCATCAGATTCTTTATTCCTCGCGCATCAGGTCACAGACTTTCATTCTTCTCTCTCCTCTATCACTGATTTGCACGCCCTTTCAAGCTTCACAAATCCTCCCCATTCTTCCTCTGCCCCTTGGTTCTTCCCTGCCCTCAAGTCAGCTGAAACCTATGACGGCAAATCAGAACACCATTGGTGTAAGACCCGCTCTCGTCAAAAATCTCAACAGCCTTGACCGTCTTCATGTTTGTTTGTTTTTTTAAAGTTTTTCATACTCTCACGCCCGCATCACCAGTTTCACCTGATTATGACCCCTCACTTCTCCCTTTAGACTCCCTGGCACTCACTAGGCAGCAAAATATTTTTTCTCTCCACCAATCATTCTTATCTTCTGTTTCCCCCCCACACCTTCTACTCTCCCCTCCTCTCCCACATTCCATCTTCAATCTGGTCCTCTTAACTTACCCAATTCTTCCTCTCTTTTTTGTATCATAGCCTCCCTTAATCCTACCTCCTCCTCTGCCAATCTTTGGCCTGCCACCGCTCTCCACAGTACATTCATATGCAGCGCATTATTCAACACAACTCTCGTAATTCTACTGCTAGCCTCATATACTGGTAACACTTATTGGATGTATTCAATGAATGTTGGTCCACATTATTTTTACTTTTATTTTTATGTAATAATTACATATATACAGTGGGGGAAATAAGTATTTGATCCCTTGCTGATTTTGTAAGTTTGCCCACTGACAAAGACATGAGCAGCCCATAATCGAAGGGTAGGTTATTGGTAACAGTGAGAGATAGCACATCACAAATTAAATCCGGAAAATCACATTGTGGAAAGTATATGAATTTATTTGCATTCTGCAGAGGGAAATAAGTATTTGATCCCTCTGGCAAACAAGACCTAATACTTGGTGGCAAAACCCTTGTTGGCAAGCACAGCGGTCAGACGTCTTCTGTAGTTGATGATGAGGTTTGCACACATGTCAGGAGGAATTTTGGTCCACTCCTCTTTGCAGATCATCTCTAAATCATTAAGAGTTCTGGGCTGTCGCTTGGCAACTCGCAGCTTCAGCTCCCTCCATAAGTTTTCAATGGGATTAAGGTCTGGTGACTGGCTAGGCCACTCCATGACCCTAATGTGCTTCTTCCTGAGCCACTCCTTTGTTGCCTTGGCTGTATGTTTTGGGTCATTGTCGTGCTGGAAGAGCCAGCCACGACCCATTTTTAAGGCCCTGGCGGAGGGAAGGAGGTTGTCACTCAGAATTGTACGGTACATGGCCCCATCCATTCTCCCATTGATGCGGTGAAGTAGTCCTGTGCCCTTAGCAGAGAAACACCCCCAAAACATAACATTTCCGCCTCCATGCTTGACAGTGGGGACGGTGTTCTTTGGGTCATAGGCAGCATTTCTCTTCCTCCAAACACGGCGAGTTGAGTTCATGCCAAAGAGCTCAATTTTTGTCTCATCTGACCACAGCACCTTCTCCCAATCACTCTCGGCATCATCCAGGTGTTCACTGGCAAACTTCAGACGGGCCGTCACATGTGCCTTCCGGAGCAGGGGGACCTTGCGGGCACTGCAGGATTGCAATCCGTTATGTCGTAATGTGTTACCAATGGTTTTCGTGGTGACAGTGGTCCCAGCTGCCTTGAGATCATTGACAAGTTCCCCTCTGATTTCTAACCTTCCTCATGATCAAGGATACCCCACGAGGTGAGATTTTGCGTGGAGCCCCAGATCTTTGTCGATTGACAGTCATTTTGTACTTCTTCCATTTTCTTACTATGGCACCAACAGTTGTCTCCTTCTCGCCCAGCGTCTTACTGATGGTTTTGTAGCCCATTCCAGCCTTGTGCAGGTGTATGATCTTGTCCCTGACATCCTTAGACAGCTCCTTGCTCTTGGCCATTTTGTAGAGGTTAGAGTCTGACTGATTCACTGAGTCTGTGGACAGGTGTCTTTCATACAGGTGACCATTGCCGACAGCTGTCTGTCATGCAGGTAACGAGTTGATTTGGAGCATCTACCTGGTCTGTAGGGGCCAGATCTCTTACTGGTTGGTGGGGGATCAAATACTTATTTCCCTCTGCAGAATGCAAATAAATTCATATACTTTCCACAATGTGATTTTCCGGATTAATTTGTGATGTGCTATCTCTCACTGTTACCAATAACCTACCCTTCAATTATGGGCTGCTCATGTCTTTGTCAGTGGGCAAACTTACAAAATCAGCAAGGGATCAAATACTTATTTCCCCCACTGTATATATATATATATATATATATATATATATATATATATATATTTGTAAAAAAAGGCCCATTTCTAAAATGGGCGCTAGCAAGGTTTTCCTCGGAGTGTGTATGTTTGAGAGAATGTGTGTGAGAGAGAAAGAGAGTGACTGTGCGAGTGTGTGTGACAGAGAGAGAGTGAGACTAGGTGCGAGTGTGTCTGTGAGAGAGAGACTGTGTGTGAGAATGAGACTGTGTCAGGGGCCCCCCTCCCTCCTTCCCCCCTCCCCCCGTTCCAGGGTCATCCCCCCTCCCTCCCTTCCTCCGAGGTTCAGGGTAAGTCAGTCCCTCCCCCCCCCCCCGTTTCAGGGTCCCCCCCCCTCCCTCCTCCCCCTGGGTTTCCCCCTCCCCCCAGGGTCCCCCCTTCTTCCGAGTTTCAGGGTCCCCCCGAGTTTCAGGATAGTTGGGCTCAGGTACCTCGGCCACTCACCGCGTGTTGGGCTTCTGGAGTTGCTGTCGGCTGCACTATTCGTCCGTTGCCTCTGTCTCCGTGGACGTGTGTGTGGTGCTCTTTTTTTTTCTATGCGATACAGCGCTGCCAGGACTTCTCTGTGCCCCCCGTGGCTAGGGTCAGCTTGTATAGGGTGGCAGTGGCTTGTGTGCGGGGGCCTGGGCTCTGCCCTCCGCCTCCGTCCGGGATCCTCCCACCTCCTCCGCCGCCGGCTCCTGCCCGACCATCCCGCGCCCCTCCGCCTTCGGCCGCTGCAGAGGCCAAGTACAGGAGTGGGGCCAACTCTGCGGCTCTAAATCCGGGTGGATGTCCACCGCAGCCTCCGCCATCTGGGCAGTTGTCTTCTGTGCGCGCTCCCGCTGTCCCAGTACCGGCCTCATTCGGTCCCTCCGTCTCGCTCGCACTTTCTCTCGCCCCTCCCTCCCTCCCTCGCAGTTCCAGGATCATCGTCCCTCTCTTCCAGTTACAGCCCCTTTCTGTTTCTCGTTGAAGCTCCGCCTCCATCCTGCCCCTTTCGCCCCCCCTCATCCGGCTCTGATCCACGGAGCCTAGCAGACCAAGGAGCCACGGTCTGAGGCAGCAAGATTAGAACGTTGGAGGTGAGAATTATTATATATATACTAGTAAAAAAGGCCCGTTTCTCAAATCAATGAAACGGGCGATAGCAAGGTTAACATCTAATGGCGATTATGTTTTTAAGGGAACTGTTAGGAAGAATGTGCTCTGATGATAAAGAATAATTGGGAAGGGTGTATGAGTAATATGGTCCAGGGGTATGACATGTGGATTGTTTTCTTCTTTTTTTTTAATCTGTGTTTGGTTTTAATTTTTATTTATAGTATATTTCCAAAAAGCTAAAGAGTACGCAGAAATGTAAAATTTTTTATTAGAAATATAATGCTTGTTTACATTTATTTGCTGCATTTGTATCCCAAATTTCCCCTCCTCTTTGCAGACTCAATGTGGCTTACATTATGCTGCAATGACAGCTGTCATTAACGGTAAGAGAATAATAGAGTATTGTTACAATTAAGGTACATTAGTTGTCAAGGGAATTGGGAGTAAAGAAATGGAATGTATCAGATATGCATAATGTAATACAAAGTATAGTGTAAATGATAATATGATTAAAGTAATCAAATTAAGGAGTTCAATATTGAATTAGTTCTGATGCAGATGCGATTTGCAAGATTTCTTTATAAACAATATTTTTAGTGAAAACAGTTACATTGAGGGAAAAGCTTTCCTTGTTCAGGTCCATCTATGAGTTTTACAATTGCATCAGAAGAGTTTCGAACTCTTGAAAATGCTACATACAGTTGCCCATGTGTAAACACTGGTTCTGGGAGGAAAATGCCAACTTTTTCAAATGTTTGTCCTTGTGACTTGTTAATTGTCATTGCAAAAGCCAATTTCACAGGAAATTCTTTTCGACATAATGTAAATGGGAGGTCAGTGTTAGATGGTGTTAGTTCAATACAGGTAAAAACAGTACTCCCTGCAGTTGACCCAGTGATTACTTGACTAATAATGAGGTTAGTTTTCAAATCTTTCACTATTAAGCGAGTTCCGTTACATAAACCTCGCTTGGTATTTAAATTCCCAAGTAGGATAATTATGGCTCCAATTTTTAAATGCAATTTAAGGCAAGGCAGGAAAGCGAATAGAATGTTGGGTATTATTAGGAAAGGTATAGAAAACAGGTGTGAGGATGTTATAATGCCGTTGTATCGCTCCATGGTGTGACCGCACCTTGAGTATTGTGTTCAATACTGGTCACCGCATCTCAAGAAAGATATAGTAGAATTGGAAGAGATGCAGCGAAAGGCGACTAAAATGATAACGGGGATGGGACGACTTCCCCATGAAGAAAGACTAAGGAGGCTAGGGCTTTTCAGCTTGGAGAAGAGACGGCTGAGAGGAGACATGATAGAGGTATATAAAATATTGAGTGGAGTGAAACAGGTGGATGTGAAGTGCCTGTTCACGCTTTCCAAAAATACTAGGACTAGGGGGCATGCGATGAAACTACAGTGTAGTAAATTTAAAACAAATTGGAGAAAATATTTCTTCACCCAACGCGTAATTAAACTCTGGAATTCGTTGCCGGAGAACGTGGTGAAGGTGGTTAGCTTGGCAAAGTTTAAAAAGGGGTTAGACGGTTTCCTAAAGGATAAGTCCATAAACCGCTACTAAATGGACTTGGGAAAAATCCACAATTCCAGGAATAACATGTATAGAATGTTTGTACGTTTGGGAGGCTTGTCAGGTGCCCTTGGCCTGGATTGGCCGCTGTCGTGGACAGGATGCTGGGCTCGATGGACCCTTGGTCTTTTCCCAGTGTGGCATTACTTATGTAAGATCACAAGGAGCAACAGTGAGATTTGAACTGGCCACCTCTGGATTGCAAGACCGGTGCTCTAACCACTAGGCCACTCCTCCACTCCACTATTTGTAAGCCACATTGAGCCTACAAATAGGTGGGAAAATGTGGAATACAAATGTAATAAATAAATAAATCCATTCTCCAGATTCCTGAAGTCTGTTCATTCTTCAGAATTCTACTCTGAACATTTTGCCCATTCTTCAGCACCTACTTACTCATTCCAGTGAAATCACAAGACTCTGCCCACTCAGCCTCTTGACCTAATGAGGCAGTCAGGAGGGTAAAATTCAGCATGCTTCTGTCAACCGCCCATCCCTTTAGGACCTGTAGCTACACCTTCAAGTCTCAGAACTCCTTCACTCCCCAAGGATCATAGGTTTGATCCCCAATGAACCTCACAGTAAGCAAAACAGTAAGTGCCAAAAATGAGTAGTCCTTAAGTTGAGTTGAGACCCAGGTCCATTTTACCTTTTTCCACTCTCAGGAAAAATCTGGGTGTATTTACTCCTTTGGAAAAAGCACCATCAACAGAGAGTCCTGTTGAGGCCATTATTGCTACTGGTACACAGTCTGAGTTGTCTTATACTGCACAAATGTAGAAGTTTTTCTCTATAGCTCATCATTGTACAAAAAGCCTTGGTCCCCTGCTATCTGGCAATCTCAATATAGGAAACATTCTCAAACCCCAACCACTCCAAAACCATCACTTCCTTCCACCCTGTCTTATAATTCACTTGAGCTCATCACCTCTACCATACTAAGTTACATGGCAATATTCAATAATGCAATACTCTCAGCCATACTTTTTGTCCATCTATAATTACAACTGTAACTCCTCAGAGGTCTTGAATCACTTCCACCGCTCTACGAGGTTCCCAATTACCCCTTGACATCACCAAGCACCTCTAATAATGTTTCTCTCATCAACCAAAGCATCCACCCCTCCTTGAACAAATCCAAGAGTCTCTGCTTGTGTTCACACCACATCAATCACCTACAGGACAGAGCAACATTCTGTACTCTCAGTCTGACTCCTAACCAATCAACAAACCCAGCCTACAAACTAAAGAACAACATTTAAGGGCAAGGATTCTCCCAAGCATCCTGAATACACAAGCTAACTGAATTCTTGGCTCTATTCAGATGGGTCTGAACTCTATCTCAAGTGGCCCACTCCACAGTTGGGGTCTCAGTCTATAGCCCTGAGATCATATCCAGTCTGGCACTATTGTGGTGACATCAAAGTGTGGCCAATTTATCCCTCTATCCACAGAGAACTCCTGCTACTAGTATGTATCCTCACTTTAGCTTCACCAGACATTGACCAAGCTAGGCAGTATTGCTTGAGAACATTCCCCCTTCTGCTACCCAGGCAATGTCCTGTAGACATTCTGAATGACAGGCAGCACCCTCCAGGATCAGCAAGGGGTATGTCAGTCCAGGGAAGCAGCATGACTCACTCACTTTCACCCTTAAATCTATAATTAAGACCTCAAGCCCTTCCTGTCATAAACCTCAGATTTCACACCCTTATTTCAAAGGACCCATAATCAGTTGCCAGATCACTTACCCATCTTGCACATGAGGACGGAGAATACTGCAGACTTCTTCTATTGTTACAGAGAGTCCAGCAGGAGACAAACTGCTCCAAAAAACATGGCCACCCGGGGAGGGGAAGGAGGGAACATAACTATTAGTGGAGCCAACCTTCAAGAGAAAGAGATTTGGTTATTGCACAACCTCATAACAAATTACTGAAGAATAACTAAAAATATCTTGCCACTCATTCTGCATTTTTGAACTCCCTATTTTTCCAAATTCTGAAGTCCTTAAATATGTGGTTCTTTTAGCAGGCCTTCAGAAATGAAAGCACAAGCAAGGTGAAACAAAAATTCTACTACATTTCTTTCTCTTTCTGTGTTTTATTTATATATTTCTGTAAACTGCCATGGTTTGAAGGGAAAGGGAAATGGGACTTGATATACCGGCTTTCTGTGGTTTTTGCAACTACATTCAAAGCAGTTTACATATATTCAGGTACTTATTTTGTACCAGGGGCAATGGAGGGTTAAGTGACTTGGCCAGAGTCACAAGGAGCTGCAGTGGGAATCGAACTCAGTTTCCCCAGGATCAAAGTCCACTGCACTAACCACTAGGCTACTCCTAGGGACATACAATAACTGCCACACAGTCCAATCCTGCAATCACTCTGGATAAGCTTCTACTCAAACAAACACACTTACCCCACTGAGCAGAGGTATCCCCAGGGCAAAACTCTAAATATTTATATGCACACATAAAAAGTCAAAAATCATATACAGTGTACTCCATTTAAGTGTACGTCGAATAAGCGCATCCTGTTTAACTTTCATGCCATACTTCGGTCACGCTTTTGGCACCATCAATTTATATGGGGACAAACTTCGGTTTAGCGTACCAGTGATAAGTGCAAGATTCGCTTATATGCATGTTTCAAGACCGCTCCTCTGCAGGAAAGACTCAGCATAAGCGCGCGCACAGAATATCTATTCAGAACTGTCTTATAATTTCTGCTCGGTATACTATTATCATGTTTTATCATTATCATGTTGCCCAAAATCCTTCTGTAACACAAAGTCTACTCTCTATATATGTTCACCATTCATGATGTATTGTAAGCCACATTGAGCCTGCAAAGAGGTGGGAAAATGTGGGATACAAATTCAATAAATAAATAAATAAAATAAATAAATATGGAATGAGATTGGCGCGCGACAACCAACAATATTTCAAATTTACTGCCCCTTTAACTGCCACAGGCAGAATAAGCAAAAGAATGTTGTTAGAGCGTACACTAGGGTCGTTGTCGTCGCGGCGGAACTGTAAGACTAACACTGGCTTAATGACTAGAAGTTCTTAAAAAATTAGAAAAAGTCAAGCATCTATTGCTAAAGAATATGGTGTTTTCACGTGTCTTGAAGCAGAAAGACCAGTTTCTGGAAGACTGGCAAAAGAATACAAATCCACAACGGAAACGAAAATGGGCGGGAAAAGCTGAGGAGGTAGAAGATGCTCTTCTTCGGTGGTTTTCTCGAGTCAGGAGCAGACAGTTTCCTGTCAGTGGTCCACTGCTTATGGAGAAAGTAAATCAGCTAGCTGAAAGTCTTGGACTAACTGAATTCAAAGCCACTGTTGGATGGTTGGAAAGATGGAAGGAGAGGAACAACATAAAATTCAAGAAACAGCATGGTGTGAAACAAGACGCTGATGACTTTAGTGCTGAAAATTGGGTTGTTTCAGTTCTTCCTACCATCTTGAACGAGTTTGCATCTCGTGACATTTTCAATGCTGACGAAAACAGTCTCTACTGGCGAGCGATTCATGATGGAACCCTTGCATTCAAACATGCCAAAACTACTGGAGGTAAAACGTTGAAGGACCGACTGACAATCCTCCTTTGCTGCAATATGGATGGGAGTGAGAAGCTGGAACCACTCGTCATTGGAAAGAGCAAATAGCCCCGTTGCTTCAAGAAAGTTAAGCAACTTCCTGTGTCATACGAGGCTAACGCAAATTCATGGATGACTGGGGAAATTTGGAAGCAGTGGCTAAAGAAGTTAGACGCTAGAATGCGGGCACAAAAGCATCAGATTTTGTTGCTTTCTGATAATTGTGCTGCACACAGGGATGATGTCAGGCTGTCTAATGTCAAGGTGGTCTTTCTGCCACCAAACACTACCTCTCTGATCCAACCCATGGATCAGGGCATAACAGCCAATTTCAAACAACATTATCGGGCTCTTGTGCTACATTGTCTGATGAGCCTTATGGATGACCAGACTGGCAAGGATAAACGTGCTGTTGAACTGGCTCGTAATCACTGTTGGATTCCCTACATATGCAGAAAGAAGCCTGGAATCATGTTACACAGGCAACCATTGTGAACTGCTACAAGCGGGCAAACTTTGTTAAGGATGTGGAGAGGGACAAAAGAGATGCAGCTGTTGCAAACGCGTCAGATGAACAGGTTACTGACATCCCAGCCGGTGTTACTGAAGAGGAGTTCCATTGCTACGTAGCTGTTGATTACGATCTACAAACAGCTGAAGACAGCACTGATGTTGAGATATGCGCCTACACGCAGGCAACAACGGCTTATGATGGAACAGAAGACAAAATGAGCAGCAAAGCACATGCTGACGAAATTCAACAACCTCCTGTCACTTTTGCAAGAGAGCTGGAGAGTCTCAACACCGTGCGGGCCTATCTGGAAGCCACTGGATGTCAGTGCTAAGACAGTTTTTACCGTCTGGCAGACAGTCTATGGAACTCACAGATCCAAGAGTGTACAGAGGACTATAACTGATTACTTCAAGCAAGCCTGTCAGTTAATGGAGACTGTATACTGTACGTATAATAAACATTACTGTATATATGTTTATCAGATGTCAAGCTTCTTTGGGTCACAATGGTTAAGTGCACACTCCAGTTAACTGCATGCATTTCTTTGGTCCCAGACCCTTGCACTTAAGTGGATTGCACTGTACATGTAAATTAACTGTTACAATCTATGCATGCCAAAAAGCAAGTGTAAATGTACACAAATGGCTTTTCAAGAGTAGTTTTCAAAGTAGAAGTATGCACATAATTTTTCACAACCAAAATCCAATAAACTCTGCAAAAAATGTGAATGATCTTTCTACTCATACCTGCTGCTATAAAAATGATTCCCTGAATAACCAACCCTCTATTGAAAAAAACTGACCATAGGATTTGTTATTTAAACCATTTCTTTCAGATTGTTGGACACGTACAATGAAGCAGGTAGACTAAAGATGCTATGAGGGCTCTACTTGTACTATTACCACTACTATTTAACATTTCTAAAGCGCTACCAGGGTTACGCAGCACTGTACAATCTAACAAAGAAGGACAGTCCCTGCTCAAAGGAGCTTACAATCTAAAGGACAAAAAAGTGCAGTCAATCAAATTGGGGGCAGTCTAGATTTCCTGGATGGTTAGGTGCCGAAAGAGACATTGAAGAGGTGGGCTTTGAGCAAGGATTTGAAGATGGGCAGGGAGGGGGCTTGGCGTATGGGCTCAGGGAGTTTATTCCAAGCATAGGGTGAGGTGAGGCAGAAAGGGCGGAGCCTGGAGGGGGCGAGTTTGTGCACCCCTGGTTGACTGGTTGAGGAATGGGTGAGATTGCCTGTAAACCTGGTGGATATGTTTAATTTTGTTGGCAAAGTATGCAGCAAAATCATTGCAGTTCAGTTTAGACTGGGCAGGCTGGTTCTGTTGCGGGGGTTGCAGTAGGCTGTTTACTATACTGAACAGCTGCTTGGTTGAATTGGCAGCCTGTGGAATGTATTGAGAGAAATACTGTTTTTTGGTTGCTGTTGCATCCTGAGACTGCTCTGGGTGTGGGGATGCACAGACTCTTATGACATGTGTCTTTGACCTGGAACCAGTGGTTCAGGAGAGGTTAGCAGCTGTACCGTGCCGAGGAGATAATCCTTTTATGGGTACAAGGTGGAAATTGTCGCAGACCTTTTTAAGAAACATACCGACATCATTCAGTCCCTCTCTTGGCATTCTCCAGGTTCGTTCTCCTCTACTAGGTTTTTGACTGGGTCTAGGTGGCAGACCTATTGCTCTCGAAGGTATAAGTTTCCACCGCCTTCCTGCTCTAACCCCAGCGTCCCTGACCAGATTAGTCCTGTCCTGACCAGATCAGCTTTTGACTGGCTCCCAGGGCTGGCACAACTCGGTAAGAGAGGTAAGCGTTGTCAGTTTGAATGAGAACAATTTGTTTCTGCAGCTATTCTCTGAAAGCCTTTAGAGCATTCCAAATAGCTCCAGGAGACTGATGTGGAGATCTGTCTTCTGAGCAGATCATATTCCTTGGGTGTGAAGCCCGTCAACATGAGCCCCCTTTACAAGTTGGACACATCCATTGACATCATCTTTTCAGGAGGTGGAATTTGCAATCTGAGTCCCACAGTCAAATTGGGCTGAAGTGTCCACCAGAGGAGGAAATGAACAAGCTGTGGAGGAACTTGGATGACATCTGCTAGATTCCCAGTGGTGTGAGACCACTGGGAGCCAGAGTCCATTGAGCACCTCTCAAATGGAGGCAAGCCATGGAAGAGGCATGCACTGTGGAGACCATGTGGCCTAACAGTTTCATTATCTGCCGAGCTGTGACTTGCTTGCTGCTTCAGACTTGAGGCAAGCGCTATCAAGGTATCTGACCAGGGGCAGAAAGGCCCAAACTTGTACCGTATTGAGTAGGGCTCCTATGTATTCCAAATCGCCAAGTTGGGAGAAGGTATTACTTGGGATAGTTTGACTAACAACAAGGAATTCCAGCACCTGAATAGCTGTCCGTATTGACTCTTGCACTCCTTCTCCAATGTGCTCTTAACTAGCCACTTGTCCTGGTAGAGAAAGAAACTTCCTGTCTGCATGGTGATGCTACGACTACTGCTAAACATTTGGTGAAAACCCTAGGAGCTGACTTGAGGTCAAAAGGCATAATGTGATACTGGTAGTGGTGCTTCCCTACTCGATATCTGAGTTACCTCCTGTGGCTGGGAAGTACCGAAATGTGGGTATAGGCATCCTTCAAGCACAGCCAATCTTGTTCCTGAATTATGGGGAGAAGGGTGCTCGTGGAAATCATCCTGATCTTTTCTTTGACAAGAAATTGTTCAGGGCCCTTAGGTCTAGGATAGGACCAAATTCCCCCTCCCCCATCTTTTTGGGCACAAGGAAGTACCTGGAATAGAATCCCTTCTCTTCCTCCCCGGGTGGCACATGTTCAACCACATTGGCCTGTACAAGAGCAGAGATTTCCTCTACAAGTACCTGCTTGTATAAGATGCTCTCAGTGGGCAAGTTGGTGGTTTGTGTCGCCAATGAAGTATGCAACAGAGGCGGACTATTTGAAGAACTCACCGGTGGGTAGTAAAAATTCAGCCTAACAGAGAAAGATGGAACACCTTTAACCTAATGACAGAGGAGAGCCTTGACAAAATCCTAAGAGACCTTTGACCAGCTACCTGCTCCCTCAATCCCTGCCCATCAAAGATAGTGCAGCATGAAAGCATGGGCCTTATAGAAGGCGCCACAAAAATTGTGAACACCTCTCTTTCTAATAGGCAACTACCAAAAGCATTAAAAAGGGCAGTGGTTTGCCCTCTGCTGAAGAAAAACAACCTTGACCAGGACAAACTTGAAAGTTACAGGCCAGTATCCAACATCCCGTTTCTAGGGAAACTCATAGAACAAACAGTCTGTGTTCAACGTAATGAATAGCTAGAAAAGAGTAACTGGCTAGATCCATGTCAATCTGGATACAGAACCCATTATGGAACAGAAAGAGTCCTCGTATCCCTGCTAGATGATCCTCACAGAAACCGACACAAGGGATTCACCTCGATGTTAGTACTGCTAGATTTCTCAGCAGCTTTTGACACTGTGGATCATGATATCTTGCTAGCACAACTGACAGAAATAAGTATCAGTGGAACAGTACTTGCCTGGTTCAGATCCTACCAGACAGACAACAATTCATAATGTTTGGCAGCAACTCAGCACCACCATAGACACTGACCTGCGGGGTACCACAATGATCTATACTGTCACCTATTCTGTTCAATATCTACCTCAAGCCACTAGCTGAGCTGATTCGGTCAATGGACACTCAGTTCTACATCTATGCGGATGATATGCAGCTACTCATACCCATTGAACCTGACTTACCTACAGCCTTGAATAAACTGATTACCTGTCTAGCAACAATTCAAAAATGAGCAAAACAACAAACTTTGCCTGAACCCAAGTAAAACCGAGCTTCTTTGGGTCCCTAACACAAGTGGATACATACCTGACATCAAATCCCCTTTGGGAAGTATGAATTCCCCCTCAAATCACAAGTCAGGAACCTTGGAATACAGTTAGATTCAACACTTACTCTGATTCACCAAATCCAAGCAACCTTCAAGAGCTGCTTCTACTATTTGCGACAGCTAAGCTGCCTCTCTCCTTACATCGAGAAGGTAAATCTTATCCCAGTTGTGCATGCCATGTTAACATCAAGACTAGATTACTGCAATGCACTATACAATGGTCTGACTACAAAGGGCCTGCACCAGCTCCAGTTGATTCAGAATGCAGCAGCAAGACTCATAGAAGGTTGCAAGCGACATGACCACATCACACCATTTTTGCAAAAACTTCATTAGCTACCAGTACAATACCGAGCTAAATTTAAAACTCTATATCTGGCGATGTATCTATGTCAACCACATCTATATTTGCAGAGACTGGGAAGGGGGGGGGGGGAATGGTCTCCTGGTATATACGTTAAGTCACGAAAGGTGGAGAGCTATAAGACCCAAAGCTCTCTATGTTACAGTTCACCTACTAAATTTCTAAAATTTATATAATACACTGACATTCATTATCTTTCATTGTTTGATAAGACGTATAACAGAGATATAGCTGAATGTTGTAGGGGATGGGTGGGGGGATGGGGGGTGGAAAGGGTGGAATGATGATAAATGGTGATGAAACAATTGTTTTCTAGTTACTCGTACCTTGGCTTGTGGAATTACCAGAATTATGCTGAGAATGTTGGTTACATGTTTTGTTATTTCATCAATAAAAAATATTGAACCATAAAACTCTATATCTGATCTTCAAGGCCCTGCAAGGAAATGGCCCTGAGTATCTGAAGAATAGGATGATCCGCCACACACCGCCAAGGACACTAAGGTCCTCCCAAAGACTTTCACTAACTACACCCTCTCCAAAAGACATTACACGATGTGATAACCGCAAGCGAGCCTTCTCCGGAGTAGCCCCCACACTCTGGAATGCATTGCCTGAAAGGCTCCGCTTAATACAAGACTATCTATTTCAGGAAGCAGGTGAAAGCTTGGCTCTTCAACCAGGCCTTTAATGGAAGAAGCAATTAACTTGTTAGTCTCACACACACAAGGAGTGACTCGGGCTGCACATACTGCAGCGGGATATGTTTGTCCACTCCTACCCTAGCTGAGATAATGTTTAACCATCTCTCTGACCTCATGTGCAACTTTCTTCAAAACAGTCACCTTACTTTCTAACTCTTCCTACTTTCTTATCCATCTCTATGTTACAACTTTGCCTTACCTTTCATTATCAATTATAATGTTCTATTATGTATTACGTTGACATTGTAAGTAGTATACCATGTCATACATTATATTGTTAGTTGAATATTTTTACTGCTGTAATTGCCTATTGCTCATGTTTGATCTATTCTTACTGTACACTGCCCTTGAGTGAATTCCTTCAAAAAGGCGGTAAATAAATCCTAATAAATAATTAAAAGGTGTCATAAGCGCCCCTAGCCAGATATTTCCTGCACTCCAGCTGCCTGCTCCTGAGGGAACAAATCCATGAGACCGCACGTACTGTGCACCGAAGACTTCAAGTATATGCTTGTGTAGAGCTGGTAGGACTGGATGAGGTTAATGAGCCTCAAAGCTTGATAAACCTTTCTCCCAAATGAATCCAGAGTCCGAACCACTCTATTTGGGAGAGCTGAGACATGAGTCCTGGTTCATTTGAGAGCAGATTCAAACACCAGAGAGAATGGCGACACAATTGCACCCTCTCGAATCCGTGAGCCTTCTGGATACAATACTGAGTATCCACCTTCTTCGCTACGACATGCAATGAAAGAGGTGATTCCCAATATTTCGTCAGTGCATCTTTAAAGATAGGATGTAATGAAACTGTGACTCATTCCTATAACATCTCTTCCCTAGGCTTTTCTTTCATTCCCAACTTAAATGGGATGGCCGAAGTCACCTCCTTCACTTGATAAATGGGGGATTCTCAGATGGAGATTTATGCCTCTCTTGAGAAGGGGAGGGGTCAGAAGGGACTCCGTATGACTCCTCCTCCAAGAAGCAATGTGGATCTTCATCTGACTCCCATGAGCAGTCCAAGTCCGACTCCTTGCCATAATCCAGATGTTTGTGCCTGCCCCAGCTCAGTGGAACCATGTCTACACACCAAATGGGTCGATATTAATGCCCATCACAGCATCAGTAGCAAAGACTGCTCCACAGGCAGACTAGGGGCCTCCCAGAAACGCCAAAAGATCCGCCCGCAAATTTCTCAACCTGCACTTTCCCAGCTGTAAAGGACTGAAATACAAGCTGACACACGCCACCACCTTCTCTTACATCAGCATGCAGTTATGGAATGCATTACCCACAGCCCTGAAAACCATTGACGAAATAACTTTCGCAAATCTCTGAAGACACATCTCTTCAACAAAGCCTACAAAGAGAACCCATAACCTTACAAAACTACCTCACCAACCCACTCAACTATTAATGTCCACCTTCTATACTATCCTGCCTACAACCTTCTTCTCTCTTCCCATACTTAATCTTTATATATTACTAATCATATCTGATATCCTGTAATGACTATGACATAACAAAACTCTGTAAGCCACATTGAGCCTGCAAATAGGTGGTAAAATGTGGGATACAAATGCAATAATAATAATTGAGCTTGAGCCGCAGCTGGTGCAAGTGCCCTCGATGCTTGAGCAATGTGCAGCTGAAAAATCTGCACCAGCTCCTCCCTGAGCATGGCCTGGTACCACTCATCAAAGGCAGGCATTGGCTGGGTAGCTCGTTTGGAGACAGCCTGAGGAACAGCCAGAGTCGAATCGGATGTGGGAACCTAGCTACTCAGACTGGTGGCACCAGCATTTCCCACCAAGGAGGGGAAGCTATCCTCTCGGTGAAGGCACTTCATGGGTACTGGCGATGTCGATGTCCCAGCATTGTGCTTTGAAAGGGACTAGTGTTTGTGCTTCTTTGACTTCCCTCTACGCTCAGCATTGTGAAACCTCGGCACCTATAAGGATGACGTCAAACCTGTACACATCCCTCTGTGTCAGATCCAATGCTGACCTGTCCCGGGGCCTACTATCAGCGCCCAATGTCGAGGGGAGGAGGAGGCCTCCTCAATGCCAGTGCACTCCCAGTGGTAGATGAATCTTAGCTGACATCGAGGTTGATACTTCCAGTGCTGACATCGATTGACTGGCCTTCAAGGAGCTCAAATTAAAAAAAAAAAGGTTTCTCCTACTTTATCTGATTCACCCTCTGTGTCCTCAGCTACATTTTGTTTAGTATAGAGCTGTTTGGTTTTGCAGATCAGCCAGCTTTGTATATATAACTTATTCCCTTATCTATGATCTATAGCTTGCTTGTGTCTTCTTGGCCTTCTCAGGGCCAAGTTAATAGATAGGCTTGCTTAGCCCTAGTAATGGGCTATATACTTTAAAGCCTCTGTTTGTTTCAAACAGACTCTGAACTAATACAGAGACACTCAGTATTAGGACAAGGACAAGTATGAGTGATAAGTACTCAAGGAAGGGAGGATACAAAGGGCAAACGATGGATAATTGGGAAAAATACCGAAGAAGCAGAATTATGTGAAGGTGACAGAGGTCAGTGTGGAAGAATACCAGATAAGAGAGAAAATATAAGGCATTAAGTGATTGGACAAAATTAAGCTTCAGTAATCTGACAAGCACATCTTATGGCAGTCAGATTTGTTAAGCTTCCAGGGAAATACACAGAAAGATCAGAGAGATTTTATTTTCCTTATACTGAAATTTAGCCTGATATAAATAAGAATTAAATTTTCTGTAACACTGGAATAAAATACATTTTATTGTAATTATTTATTTACTCTAATAAATTTTAGAATTATTATAAAGAGAAAAATTAAACTCTGGAGTGTTTTTCCTTTGCCAGAAGGGCTTTCTTTTTTTTTTTAAATTTTGTAGAAGTCTTTATTAAGCGTTAAGAACATAACACAGAGCATAGTTAACACAGCTCGTTACATCACATTCCAAGTGAGCCAAACACCAATATGAATAATAATCAGAGGGTACCTATAGTGTCATTGGTCCCACCATAACCACAATATGTACTTCATATTTTTATACCAATTTTTATTACCCTCCCGTCCCTACCCTCCTCTATACCCCCGCCCCAACTACCTCCCCAAGAACTTCCCCCAGCTAAACCCTACCCCCCCTCCCTCCCGTCTCAGACCAAACCTCTATTATTTCGAACCTGCAGTCAGAAAAGGCAGCCACACTTTCTCCCATTTGGGCAACATTCTTCTTTTCACAGCCGTCAGTCTCTCCATTTCACATATATATCTCACTTTCGTGATCCACTCTGTCAGCGAGGGGACCCCCAAGGCCTTCCAGTGCTTTGCCAGGTTAGTCCGGGCGGCCTGCAGTGCTCCCCGCGCCAGCAACCATTGATTCAACCTTAGTCCCGCAGGGCGCTTTCCCAGCACAAAGATCAGGGGATGCCACTGCACAGGCCTTCCTATCCATTTTTGAAGCTTAGACTGAACCCCCCTCCATTACGCTTGTGCCTTACAAGACCACCATATATGACCCATAGTTCCTACTTCTCCACACTGCCTCCAACATGATTTCGTCACTGATGGGTACATGTGGTGCAGCCTTAGAGGCGTGAGATACCACCTGTAGAAAACCTTTAATGTATTCTCCTGTAATGCAACTGATCTTGCAGACTTCAGTAAGCTACCCTCCAGCTGCGCCCAGGCCTCGTCTGGCAAAGTAAATTTCAGCTCCTGTTCCCACCTCCTCCTATGTGTAAGAGAGGGTCTGTGGCAATCTGATAAATGGGCATAAAGAGAAGATATCAAACCGTGTGTAGTCTTAAAGTCCGCACATATGACCTCCAGAGGATGAGCCTCCCTCTTCATGCATCCTACGTAAAAGGGCCCCTGTAAGTAGTGTAGGGTCTGTAAATATGCATACCGGTCCTCCGTCCTAAGTCTATAATCTTCAACCAGGTTCTCAAAGGGTGTCACTATGGTTCCTACATGCAGCTGTCCCCACATGTCTAGTCCATTTTTAGCCCATCCATGCAAAATCGTGTCCCCCACCCCGGGGGAAACCCAGGGTTGTCCGCTATCGGTGCAAGGCCAGAGGTACAGGGCTGGTGCTCGCCAAACATATGATCCCAGTAATAGAATGTAGCCTGTACTGTAGGTGGAAATTTGTCTACCTGACCTCTATGCCGAGCCGGAAACCACATTAGATGCCCTAACTTACGGGAACAGACCAGGGATTGCTCCTCTGATTTAAACCACTCCACCGCCGCCCGTGCCTGCGCAGCACAGTAGTACCAAAAGAGGTTAGGGACTCCCAGTCCCCCCTTCTTTCTACTCCTATACAGGAGTGCTCTGGGGAGCCTCGGTCTTTTCTGATTCCAAATGAACCTATTTATGCTGTCTTGAAGACCGGACAAAAAACTCGCATAGGAATTACTTGAAATAGGTACAGTAAACGTGGCAACACGTTCATTTTTATTGTGGCGATGCGCCCTAACCAGGACAGTCCCATAGACATCTAGCGGTCCAAGTCTCTTAATATTTCTTTTTTAAGTCCCGGGTAGTTAACTTCAAACAGCTCGGGCAGATGCTTAGGGATTTGCACCCCCAGATACCTTAATTCCCTTTCTGCCCACTTAAAAGCAAAGGATGTCTTCAACGCATCCGACACCCTCGGCAGAAGGCAGACAGTCATACCAATCGATTTGCTGGCATTTAGCTTGTAACCAAGATATCCTAGAATACTCCTCAATTTCCCTCATCAAGTTGGGGAGTGATACCAATGGTTTTGTCATGTACAGGAGAACATCGTCAGCGAATAGTGCAATCTTATGTTCCTGGGCCCCTACCCGGACTCCAGAGATATCCTCGTTCTCGCGTATTGCTGCCACCAATGGCTCCATTGCCAGAGCAAACAACAAGGGAGACAGAGGACACCCCTGTCTAGTTCCTCTTCCCAGCCTAAAGGCCCCTGAGTTTCCCCCATTAATTCTCACACAGGCTTGCGGGGCCGAATATAGGGCCCAGATCCAGGACCTGTAGAAGTGCCCAAACCCCACTCGCTGTAACACTTTATCTAGATACCCCCAGTGGACCCTGTCGAATGCCTTCTCCGCATCTAATCCTAGTAGCACTACCGGGAGGGCCTTTACTTTTGCACGATATAGTAAATTTAACGTTCTACGTATATTGTCCATCGCCTGCCTCTTAGCTACAAATCCTACTTAATCCGGGTGTATTAAAGTGGGAAGCACCCCCCTCCCCCCCCAGGCGGTTGGAAAGTACCTTCGCCAAAATCTTAACATCGGCATTAAGTATCGAAATGGGTCGATAGGAAGCACATTCTGCCTTGTCCTTGCCTGGTTTTGGGATTACTGCCACCCAAGCCTCCATCATCGACTGGGGTAAGCTGTCGCCCTCCCGCACTGAATTGATGACCATCGCTAAATACAGTGCCAGTGCCCCCCCGAAGGTCTTAAAAAACTCATTCGTGTACCCATCTAAACCCGGAGCCTTGCCATTCGGCAGTGATTTAATTACTTGAAGAACTTCATCTAACATAGTAACATAGTAGATGACGGCAGAAAAAGACCTGCACGGTCCATCCAGTCTGCCCAAGAAGATAAATTCATATGTGCTACTTTTTTATTTGTACTGTCCTCTTCAGTGCACAGACCGTATAAGTCTGGCCAGCACTATCCCCGCCTCCCAACCACCAACCCCGCCTCCCTCCACCAGCTCTGGCACAGACCGTATAAGTCTGCCCAGCACTATCCCTGCCTCCCACCACCGGCTCTGGCACAGACCATATAAGTCTGGCCAGCACTATCCCTGCCGCCAAACCACCAGCCCCGGCACAGACCGTATAAGTCTGGCCAGCACTAGTCCCGCCTCCCAACCACCAGCCCCAGCACAGACCGTATATGTCTGCCCAGCACTAGCCCTGCCTCCCAACCACCAGCTCTGCCACCCATTCTAGGCTAAGCTCCTTGTACCGGGGCTTCCAATTCCCTCTTCTGCTGCTCTGAGAGCACCGGCAGGCCTCTATCAATCAAATATTTGTCTATATCCCCGGTCTGTACAGCAACATCCTCCCTGTATAGCGATTCGTAATACTGGGCGAATCTATCCCTGATCTGAACCGAGGATTGCAGTAGGGACCCTTTGTCATCTTTCACTTTCAAAATTTGCCGGTCAGCCTTCATCTTCCGCAGTTTATTAGCAAATAACCTGCCCGGCTTGTTTGTATTTTCATAATAAATCTGTTTTAAACGGGCATGCACAAACTTCAAGCTCTCTTCATGCAAGTCATTCAGTTCCAATCTCACCTCCTGAAGCCTACGGTAGTCAGAGACAGCGCCTGTAACCCTGTATTTACTCTCCAGTACCCCCAGTCTCTCCATACATTGAACCAGACGCGCCTTGCGTGCCTTGGCCCTGCGACTTGCACACTTGATAAAATAACCCCTGGCCACTGCTTTGAAGGCATCCCACACCACACCCAGAGAGGGGCCTGAGTCTATGTTGATATCGAAATATTCCTTCATAATTGGGACAAAGCCATCCACAGTGCATGGGTCTTGTAACATGCAGTTATTGAGAGACCATCTTCTGTCTCGTACCTCCTCCCGAAGGGAGGGGATAACAGCCCAGACAGGCGCATGATCTGAAATTGAAATAAGCCCAATTGAATAGTCCCCGCCCCCGCTTAGCAGAGTCTTTTCAACAAATATATAGTGCCAGAAGGGCTTTCTTTCAGTCTCTTCTGAAGTTGTTTAGCTCCTCTTTAGAGGCAAGAGAGTGGCTATACAATTTGTAAACAGAAAGAACAGTTATCAGGCTGATGGTCAGGCCCTGGACACCTAATGCATCAATCGTGTGGGTCCATGGCAGATGTCACCCAATTACAATGAAGCCACTTAGACATCCAGAAAAGAATCGCAGCTAAATTCCTCAATCTTGAGTGTCAAAAAGGGGAAGGGCTCAAATCGAGGTCAGTGCACAGACCTAAACAGGGCCTAAAGAGCCACACGAGAAAGCAAGCAAGCTTGAAAAGCTGAAAATCTAATGAAATAAAAGGGAAAGGTACCGAAAATAAAAATTATGAAGAAAATTAGAGAAATGAAGGGAAAACCCGTACAGGAAGGCACAGAAAAAAAAATCTTAATACGTGCTGAGAGAGACCATGAAGACCTGACCTCTTGCGCTCACACATCAGTCAGGAAGGTGCTCACGCATGTGCAGTGGGACACTGCTAGAATTTTCTACTCGCTGTATACGCTACGCAGCATCCGCACAGGACTCCGTCGGATGTCACCCAGATGTGAAAATACTAATGGCCTGCTTGTCCTCAAAGAAGAATTTACAAAAATAGTAACAAGTAACAAGACCCCCTTATAGCCAAATACAAAAGTCCTCCATCAGTACAATAACCTGAGGAAAGCCCAGCAGATCGATTATGGACCAACTTTGACACGCTCTCATCAGATGAAATCTCACCCTGGCTCAGAAAATACGCCAAATCGCAATGCAAATTAGACATTTGCCCTACCAGTCTAATAAGATCTGCACCCAAACAATTTAAAACAGACCTCACAAACCGTGTAAACCACAGACTGCAAAATGGGCACTTTCCCACGGATAAAGGAAACATCGTACTTCCCCCGCTTCCAAAAGATGCTAAGAAAAGCTTAATGGACCTATCGCCCAGTAGCATCTATTCCGCTCATAACCAAACTCATGGAGGGTATAGTAACGAAACAACTTACAACTTACAAATATAGGAGGTTCAGGACAAATATATTCCACGTATTAGAAAAAAGGGAAAAAAGACTAAACGTCAGCCGGCGTGGCTAAACAGTAAGATAAAGGAAATCATTAGAGCCAAAAAACAATCCTTCAGAAAGTGGAGAAGAGAACCAACTGAAAGTAACAGGATAGATCATAAGGAATGCCAAGCCAAATGCAAAGCGGAGATAAGGAGGGCAAAAAAGGACTTTGAGAAGAAATTAGCGTTGGAAGCAAAAATACATAGTAAAAATTTTTTTAGATACATTAAAAGCAGGAAACCGGCCAAAGAGTCGGTTGGGCCGCTGGACGAAAATGGTGTTAAAGGGGCGATCAAGGAGGACAAAGCCATAGCGGAGAAATTAAATGAATTCTTTGCTTCGGTCTTCACCGAGGAGGATTTGGGGGGGACACCGGTGCCGGAAAGAATATTTGAAGCGGGGGAGTCGGAGAAACTAAACAAATTCTCTGTAACCTTGGAGGATGTAATGGGTCAGTTCAGCAAGCTGAAGAGTAGTAAATCACCGGGACCTGATGGTATTCATCCCAGAGTATTAATAGAACTAAAAAATGAACTTGCGGAGCTACTGTTAGAAATATGCAATCTGTCCCTAAAATCGAGTGTAGTACCGGAAGACTGGAGGGTAGCCAATGTTACTCCGATTTTTAAGAAGGGTTCCAGAGGAGATCCGGGAAATTATAGACCGGTGAGTCTGACGTCGGTGCCGGGCAAGATGGTGGAGGCTATTATTAAGAATAAAATTGCAGAGCATATACAAAAACATGGACTGATGAGACAAAGTCAGCACGGATTTAGTGAAGGGAAGTCTTGCCTCACCAATCTAATGCATTTTTTTGAGGGGGTAAGCAAACATGTGGACAATGGGGAGCCGGTTGATATTGTATATCTGGATTTTCAGAAGGCGTTTGACAAAGTGCCGCACGAAAGACTCCTGAAGAAATTGCAGAGTCATGGAATCGGAGGTAGGGTATTATTATGGATTAAGAACTGGTTGAAAGATAGGAAGCAGAGAGTAGGATTGCGTGGCCAGTATTCTCAGTGGAGGAGGGGAGTTAGTGGGGTCCCGCAGGGGTCTGTGCTGGGTCCGTTGCTTTTTAATGTATTTATAAATGACCTAGAGATGGGAATAACTAGTGAGGTAATTAAATTCGCCGATGACACAAAATTATTCAGGGTCGTCAAGTCGCAGGAGGAATGTGAACGATTACAGGAGGACCTTGCGAGACTGGGAGAATGGGCGTGCAAGTGGCAGATGAAGTTCAATGTTGACAAGTGCAAAGTGATGCATGTGGGTAAGAGGAACCCGAATTATAGCTACGTCTTGCAAGGTTCCGCGTTAGGAGTTACGGATCAAGAAAGGGATCTGGGTGTCGTCGTCGATGATACGCTGAAACCTTCTGCTCAGTGTGCTGCTGCGGCTAGGAAAGCGAATAGAATGTTGGGTGTTATTAGGAAGGGTATGGAGTCCAGGTGTGTGGATGTTATAATGCCGTTGTATCGTTCCATGGTGCGACCGCACCTGGAGTATTGTGTTCAGTACTGGTCTCCGTATCTCAAAAAAGATATAGTAGAATTGGAAAAGGTACAGCGAAGGGCGACGAAAATGATAGTGGGGATGGGACGACTTTCCTATGAAGAGAGGCTGAGAAGGCTAGGGCTTTTCAGCTTGGAGAAGAGACGGCTGAGGGGAGATATGATAGAAGTGTATAAAATAATGAGTGGAATGGATCGGGTGGATGTGAAGCGACTGTTCACGCTATCCAAAAATACTAGGACTAGAGGGCATGAGTTGAAGCTACAGTGTGGTAAATTTAAAACGAATCGGAGAAAAGTTTTCTTCACCCAACGTGTAATTAGACTCTGGAATTCGTTGCCGGAGAACGTGGTACGGGCGGTTAGCTTGATGGAGTTTAAAAAGGGGTTAGATAGATTCCTAAAGGACAAGTCCATAGACCGCTATTAAATGGACTTGGAAAAATTCCGCATTTTTAGGTATAACTTGTCTGGAATGTTTTTACGTTTGGGGAGCGTGCCAGGTGCCCTTGACCTGGATTGGCCACTGTCGGTGACAGGATGCTGGGCTAGATGGACCTTTGGTCTTTCCCAGTATGGCACTACTTATGTACTTATGTAATACCTAAATAAACACTCAATTCTACATGAGTCTCAATCAGGTTTTCGGTCAAATCACAGCACTGAAACGGTTCTAGTGTCCGCAATGAACTCATTCAAACAAGCAATTGCAACTAGCAACAACATACTCCTCCTACAATTTGACATGTCCAGTGCCTTTGACATGGTTAATCATGGAATACTACTACATATACTAGAATACTTCGGAATAGGAGGTACAGTTCTCAAATGGTTCAACAGATTCGGAAGTGACGTCAGCCGACAGCATGGCAGCCTGAATTCACAGCTCCCTCTCCCAACGCTGCAAAATTTGGAAACACTCCGATCCAAACGGCGATAAACATCGCGAAAGTGTAAGAATTTACCTCCTAACATACAGACGCCATGAGTAAAGCGGCCTCGACCCGGAAAAAAGAGATGGAAAAAACGGAGAAAAGCACGGCGAGTAAGGCCTCCAGACACCATGAGTCCCCGGAGCGCGGGTCTCCGTCGGACTCGGATTCAGCGCTATCTATATCTGAGGCGCGAGCCCCTCCTTCCAAGAAAGGATTGTCCGTTGAGCTCCGCAAGTTATCTGCTACGATCCAGTCGGAGATTAAGCAGTCAAAAGACGAAATTTTAGAGCGGATGGATACGCTCAGTGCGGATCTCAGAGAACTGGGCGGCAGAGTGGAGGAGGCAGAATTAAAAATAGATGAGCACGCCGAACTGCTAGAAAAGCATACTAACCTGTTGCAGACGATGGAACAAAAACATGAGCTCCTGCAATACAAATTAGATGATCTTGAAAACAGGGGACGGAGAAATAATCTCCGTTTCCGAGGAGTTCCTGAGGGCGGAGACACGGAGAACGTGGCAGAGATTGTGCACACATTATGTTCTACCTTGCTGGGCCCTGAGGCAGATGAACTGAGATGTGAGTTGGATAGAGCGCACAGAGCTCTTGGAGCGTGAAAGGAGCAGCAGACACGGGACATCATTGTGAGATTTCACAAATATGAGATCAAGGAGAGAGTTCTAGTTTCAGCTAGGAAGACAAAGAGCCTGGAGTACGGTGGAGCCCCGGTTCAGGTCTATCAGGACCTCTCGCTATATACGCTCCAGATGAGGCGGCAGATGAGACCGGCGCTGGAAGTCTTGAGCAAACAGCAGATACAATATAGATGGGGCTTCCCCTTCTCATTAAACTTCACCCTGAAGGGCACCAAATATCGGGTGCAAACTCTTCAAGAGGCGTGGGAAGCCTTGCACGCGGTTGAAATGGTGTCCGCAAAGACTGCACCTGGAGTGGTGGCGCCAGCTACTAAGACGAGGCTTCAGCGATGGCAGAGAACCCCGGGACCCGCAAAGCACAACAACAACCAGAAGCGCTGAATCAGGTTGGATCGGGATACTGGGGCTATGCTCCCAGGAGATTACCTTGATGGGTAGGCATAGCTGCATTTGCCATTTGACTTTGAACACTGATGTTAGGGTTGACAACGGCCCTATACTATAGGGCTTTGAAGAGTGTTGAAACGATAAACTGAAGGGAGGGAATAGTAATGAAGCATGTAAGGGATAGGTGTATGTGGGATTGTGTGTAAGCTGATATGGATGGGGAGGGATAGATGTGGGTTTGGGCACTGTGTGGTGGGTGGATAACTTCCTAAAGACCCACTTGGAGGACATTGGTCTTTCAATTGGTGTGAATGGAGGGGGTGGGAGGGAGGGAGGGGGGATAGTGGGATGTGGGGAAATAGGGGAGAGAGCGGGGCACTGCCGGGTATGAAGGGCGCACACTTTGCACTATGGCACTGTATAGAGATACCACGAAGGGGTGCGATAGAACAGCTTTATTACACTCTATGGAGATGAATACAGACTTAAAAATTCTCTCGTATAATGTAAAGGGCCTGAACATGCCCCAGAAGAGGCAAAAGTTTTATAAGGAAATAAAGCAGCATAGACCACATGTGGTTCTCCTGCAGGAGACGCACTTGGTGGGTAGGCATGAAAGGCTTCTTTCTCACCCAGAGTACCCAGTGGTGTATTTTGCATCAGCAGCTGGGTCAAAGAGAGGAGGAGTTTCGATCTTGATTCATGCTGCGGTTGGGGTGCAGGTTCTAAAGGTAAAGCGGGACATGGGTGGACGATATATTTTTATGCATATCACGATTGACAATGTGGATCTAGCCCTGGCCTCTATATATGCACCTAACACAGGGCAGGCTGGGTTCCTGGAGAAAGTTAGAAACTCCTTGGCCACTTTTGCGCAGGGCTCACTTGTAATAGGAGGGGACTTTAATACAGTGATGAACCCAGGCCTAGATCGTTCAGGGCTCCCCAGAGGCGAGGGCCAGAGGGACTCTTTGGCCTTGAGGTCTTTGGCGCTTTCACTGGGCACAGTGGACCTGTGGAGGGTGAAACACCAGAGGGTACGAGATTATACATTTTACTCTGCAGTACATAATTCTTATTCACGCATTGACTACATATTTGTGGATGCAACCCTGGTGGAGCACGGTCCTGAAGCAGGGATAGGTAATGTGACTCTGTCGGATCATGCTCCAATATGGGTGACTCTACCAAATATTAGGGCCGAAAAAAAAAATAAAAGATGGACACTGAATGTTGGTCTTCTGCGGGAGGGGGCAGTGGTGGATGGCTATAAACAAATGTTGAAAGAGTACCTTGAATTTAATTTAGGTTCAGGGCCCTCGCTTAGCACAATATGGGATGCTATGAAGGCGGTGACCCGGGGATATTTTTTACAACTGGCCAGTAGACAATCGAAAGCCCGTAGGGCGCAGATCGCGAATTGTCTGGAAAACATTCGCTTACTAGAGGAACAGCATAAGGCCAATGGTTCAGCTAGGGTTCTGAGAGAACTTAGTTTCCAGAGAATGCGCCTTGACTCCATATATTCGGAGCACCTAAGCATGCTACAGGCAAAGAATAGGTTGAGCTCCTATGCATACGCTAACAAAATAGGGCGCCTTCTCGCCATAAAGCTGCGCAGGGAAAAAGTTGAGCGGAACATCATAAAGATACGAGATGCTGGAGGAGGTACCTTAAGTACGTCCGAGCAAATACGAAACAGATTTGGGGAATTTTATAAAAATCTGTATGCCCAGGAGCTCAGCCCTTCGATGGACCTGATAGATCATTACTTACAGGATAGTGAGCTTACCTCTCTGAGTCACCAGCAGCAGACAATGTTAGATGAGCCAATCACCCCTGGGGAAATCCAGGAGGCAATTAGTAGTCTCCCCTCACATAAATCGCCCGGGCTCGACGGATTGCCCAATGAGTTCTATAGGAAGTTTGCCCCTGAGATAGCTCCGCTCCTAGCAGATGGGGAGAGGGGGGTCATTACCTCAGTCAATGATGGAGGCATGGATAGCGGTCCTGCCTAAACCAGGTAAAGATCACTCTGAATGTGGATCCTACAGACCTATATCTGTGCTTAATGCAGATGTCAAAATATTGGCTAAGGTACTGGCAAATCGTTTGGCCCCTATTCTACCAGTACTTATTCATCCAGACCAAGTGGGCTTTGTACAGTATCGAAAGGCGATGGATAATATTAGAAGGGCGGTGGATATAATGAACTTGGCAAAAAACAACCAGAAGCCGTTGTGTCTTTTAAGCCTTGACGCGGAAAAAGCCTTTGACCGGGGGTTCACTGGCCCTTCATGTATAGGGTGATGGAAAATATGGGGTTTGGAATACAGTTTCGTAGCTGGATTCGGGCCTTCTACGAGTTCCCCAAGGCCTGTGTCCGGGTCAATGGTGGAAATTCAGAATTATTCACTCTACATAGAGGTACTAGGCAGGGCTGCCCCTTGTCTCCCTTATTATTTGCGATAGTGATGGAGCCTTTTGCAGCCCGTGTGCGGTCTGATCCTGATATCTCGGGAGCTAAGATAGCAGATAGAACTCATAAAATGGCCTTATTCGCAGATGATGTACTGCTGTTTGTCACTCGACCCTTGACCACCTTCCCGCACCTAGAACAAATGATACAGCAGTACTCTGCAGTGTCCGGATTTAGGGTCAACATGGCAAAATCTGAGGCCCTGAACGTGACAATTCCGGAGGACGTGGTGGAGTCCTTAAAGATTTCCTCTCCCTTTCGGTGGGCTCCCAAACATTTAAAATACTTGGGGGTGAATCTGACTAGGGAACCTTCGGAGCTCTTTAATGCAAATTATAAGGGGCTGGGTAAAATTATTATGGAAGATCTAGAGAGGTGGGGAGATTTGGGAACATCATGGTTTGGCAGAATAGCCATTCTTAAAATGAATGTCTTGCCACGACTGTTATACCTTTTTCAGGTGCTGCCTGTGATAATGCCCAGGCGATTTTTAGCTAATTTACAAGATAAACTGGTGCGATTCGTCTGGGCAGGAAAACGTCCTAGGCTAGCGAGATCGCTCCTATATAAGGAAAGGAAAAGGGGAGGACTTGGGGTACCCAATCTCGCATGGTATTATAGGGCAGCGCAGGGGAAAGCAGCACTTGAATGGTATCAAGAATACCCGGATCGCCAATGGGTGCATATAGAACAACATTCGGTGGGTGACAAACCATTGAGTGCACTAATGTGGTTGCCAAAGTCTTTTAGAAGTATGAATGAAAGAGCTTGTCCCTCCATAGCTGTAACACTCCATTACTGGGATAGTCTGTTCCCTAAGAGACAATGTATATTGACCCGGTATACTCCAATAGCCTTTAATCCTTTATTTCTACCTGGGACGGTAATGGGGATTTTCACTAAATGGTACGAGATAGGGGTGAGAACCTGGGGCCAATTATTTGAAGCTGACTCCCTGGTACCTTTTGACATATTGCTGGACAGATACCCAGGGGTGGAGGGAGGTGATTTTGCCTATTGTCAATTGGTATCTCTCCTTAAAAGTAAGGCGGTGAGGGAGGTGATGCAGCGTGAGAAATTAGAACTGGAGGAGATATGTGAGCGACATGCTTCCTCTAGGGGACTGATAGGTTCCCTGTACCATAATATAAGCAAACAGGCGCCCGGTTACGGGGTACATAGGAGAAGCTGGGAACGAGAGCTGGGGGTGAGCTTGGGAGACCCTGGGTGGGAGAGTATAGAAAAAGCAGCTGTGAAGGTATCGACCCATGTACCCCTGCAGGAGAATGCTGTGAAAGTATTATATCGTTGGTACCTTACGCCTGCTCGACTGCGGCGGATCTTTCCGACTGCCTCGGGCATGTGTTGGAGAAGATGCGGCCAAGAGGGCACCATGGGGCACATATGGTGGAATTGTGTTAAAATTCGTGCCTTTTGGAAGGCGGTACACTATAGGTTGCAGGCCTGGATAGGGTGCACAGTGCCCTGGGCCCCCGAGGTGTTCCTGTTTTCTGCTAGGATCGCAGGTCTATTGTCCTGTCAACAAACATTGGCTAAGCATGTGGTTGGCACAGCAAGGGTGGTTGTAGCTTCACAATGGAGGAGGGAGGGAGTTCCCCCGCTAGCTAAGTGGCTTAATAAGTTGAGGTATGTGCGTGAAATGGAGAGACTGGTGGCTGAGCATATACAACAAATAGGGAAATGGCATTCTGTTTGGAAGTACATTCCTATAGACGCACTGATGAACTAGTATGTCTGTAAAGAGAGTGTTTATATAAAAAAAAAAAAAAAAGGTAGTGCTCAGTGGTGTTCTCGGGGTGGGGTGGGGTAGGGGGGTGGGAGGGAGGGTAATCTTTGCTTTATTAAAAAGTTGAAAAAATTTTGAAGTTCAGTGATGTTGATATTGGAAAGTTGAAACTACGATGAGTTATACTGTATGAAGCATTAGCGGAATATTGTATTAGTCATAGGAAAATGTGTTTTGATGGATTGTAACTTGCATTCTTTGTGTTGTTTCAATGAACAATAAAGACTTCATACAAATTAAAAAAAAAAAAAAAATGGTTCAACAGATTCCCGACCACAAGATCATACCAAGTAACAACGAACGCGGATAGATCACCCCCATGGACACCTGAATGTGCAGTCCCCCAAGGATCCCCCCTCTCACCAACCTTATTCAACCTAATGATGATACCTATAGCCAAACTTCTAGCCAATCAAAACCTCAACCCTAAGAGAGAAACTTCACTGGCTCACACTTAAGGGACGCATTGCATTCAAGATCTGCACGATTGTACACAAAATCATTCACGCAGACGCCCCAATCTACATGCTAAACCTTGTGGACCTACCTCCCAGAAACGCCACAAAATCGTCCCGCAAATTTCTCAATCTGCACTTCCCCAGCTAAAGGTCTAAAATACAAGCTGATGTATGCCACTACCTTCTCTTACATGAGCACACAGTTATGGAATGCATTACCCACAGGCCTGAAACAATTGAGGAAATAACTAACTTTCGCAAATGTCTGAAGACATATTTCTTCAACAAGGCCTACAAAAAGAACCTATAGCCTCAACAATCCACCTCACCAATCCATCCAGTTATGAAAGTCCACCTTCTAAACTTACCCGCCCAATCACTTCCTTCTTCCCCTTACTTAATCTTTACACATTAATTGTATCTGCATTATTAATTGTAACAGCATAACAGGAGCCCTATTTAACCTATTAATAGGATTCAAGGATCAGAAGGTTCCCCACTGCCAGTGCTCGTGCATAACTCCTTATAGCACCTAAGAGTAAGGGTAATTGTCACAGCCCTGGCCTTGTCCTGAGTCCCGGTCTCTGCACTAACCTCGCAGGGAATAGTGGTGTGGATCTGCAGCACCGCAGTCTTCAGCGCTCCAAGGCCACGCTATCAGGGGCAGAGTCCCAGGAGCATGGCCACACTAGGAGCAGTCTTGTTGACCCGCAGGGGGAAGGCTAATGGGCACTTTCCGCTGATATCAGTCCTAGTTCTGCTGGACCTGCTCTCCAAGGGCTCTTTTCAGAGCCACCCGTGTGCCTCTACTCTTCTTGGACTGGCTTGCCTGCAGTCAACTGGGACCCCCCCACCCCCCCACCCCAAGCAACGACCCAAGGGCTCACACATCTGGAAACATAACTGTAATGGGATTTGATACGCACTTTTCTGTGGTACAATGAAAAGCAGTTTACATTTATTATATGCAGGAACTTTCTCTGCCCCTAGTGGGCTCACAATCTAAGTATTGTAGCTGGGGCAAAGGAGGGTTAAGTGACTTGCCAAGAGTCACAAGGAGCTGCTGTGGGAATTGAATCCAATTCCCCAAGTTATCAACCCACTGTGCTAACCACTAGGCTACTCCTCCTACTGGTAGCTGCTGGGACTGTGAAGAGTTTCCTGCAATATAGGAGCCTAACAGTTAACTGTGAGAGCCAGGATTCAAATCCTCCTCCTCCAGCTTAGGCTCCTTGTGATCTTGGGCAAGTCACTTCACCATCCATTGCCTTGCTTAAGTTACAAGTAGATGTCAGTAATTAAACGCAAAAAAAAAAAAATTCTCTCACCTGATAGAGGGTAGTATTTTCTGTGTCTGCCAAGTATCCAACAAATTTCTTCGCTTCTACAAGTCCAACAATCTTTTTCACTTTAAAGAAGATCTCAGGACATCTGAAAAGCAAAAGGTTAATGTGGTCAACAGCATAGAACCAAGACTAGACCCTCACCATCAGGCATCCAAGAAAGACAATCTGTCAGAAAGAGAAGTTAAAGGAAAACCATGGAAGAATCTGCAAGGGGCAGCATCAGAGAGAAGAAAATAGTTACTAAAGAAGCCTATGTATGAAATACGAAAAAGTCTCTACCGAGCACAATAATTATACTGAGAAACCTGCTGTTGGAGACAGTGATGTGATGTGATTCCGTACCCAGTCTTAACAGGTGTCAAGATATATGCAAGCAGAGATCACAGCCCTTGGAGGAAGGAGACCCATCTTCAACTTTAGAAGATCAGCTTCAAACTTGGTTACGATATCCTAGACAGTTCTGTGTCATCGGGATTACATTCACTGAAATAACATTTCATTCTGCATTTGCCTTATACATTGTAAACTATGATGCACTAAGCATCTCTGGCATAAGGATCCTTCAACAACCTCTCTCCAGAGTTTTAGAAAGCATTCTAACTTTTATAGAAGAAGCTTGGCTAAAGCAAAAAGGGAGCATCTTTCAAGATTGATTCTACTAGATTTTCATACATCTAATTTCTATTGTATACTTAATTGTTTAACTCACCTGCCCCAGCATATTCACCTCAGCTTTCAGCTGAAGACCTTGTTACTAGTTTGTATGAGATTACAAACTTTAGAGTGAACCCTAACTCCATACCCACCCACCCAGTTCTCCATTGAGAATACTGACATTTAACTCTACTTTGTTTTCTATCTTTTAACCACTTTTTTAATCCACAATAGAACACAACTCCTATCCCACCCAATTTCCTCTGAACTCTTTCACGAGCTACGTTGTCAAATGCCTTTTCAAAATCCATATACACAATATAAGCTGGCTCACCTTTATCCACGTTTGTTCACCATTTCAAAGAAATGTAATAGATTGGCGAGGCAAGATTTCCATTCACTAAATCCATGTTGGCTTTGTCTCATTAATCAATACTTTTGAATATCTTCTGTAATTTTGTTCTTTATATATGTCAGGCTTAGCTGTCTATATTTCCCGGATCACCTCTGGAACCTTTTTTTTTTTTTTTTTTTTAAATCGGCGTCACATTGGCCACCCTCCACTACCATGCTTGATTTTAAAGAAAAATTACATATTACTAACGATAGTTCTAAAACTTCATTTTTTAAATTCTATCAGTACTCTGGAATGAATACCATCCACTCTAGGCAATTCTCTACTCTTCAATTTGTCAAACTGCCCCATTACATTCTCCAGGTTTATACAGGAAGAAATGAGAGGGAATGAATACAGAAAATGTGGCTTATCTCAGACAGTGAGGTTTCAATCCAAATGCAGATCTGTGTTTGCCCTTTCAGATTTGTCAGAGGCATCAACTTTCCCTTCCCAATGTTTTATTGGATCAAGTAGCCCTCTCACCTGCGGCCACAAAGCAGCTGAAATGGAGCGAAACAGGTGGGGTACGTCTCCATACACAAACTATTTCTCCCAGTCCCTGTCTCCTGACTCCACAAAAAAGCCTTTCACATATGCTTTAAATGTCCCATTAAATCTCTCCACCAACCCATTAGTTTCAGGGTGATATGTGGTGGAATGGACAGATTTCACCCCACAGTATGTCCACAGATTCTGGATCTGCTCAGACAAACTGTGTCCCTTGATCTGAGAGTATCATTCGTGGATATCCTACCCAGGAAAATATTTATAGCAGGGCAGTGACAATTTTTTCTCATTCTATGGATGATAAGGCTACCAGTTCAGGATATCTGGTAGCAAAGTCCACCACTGCCAATACATACATTTTCCCAGTACAGCTAGGCAGATCTAGAGGCCCCAATATATCCAAAGTTATCCTCTTAAATGGCCCACTGATAATGGGTTAAGGTTTCAGGAGGGTTTAGGGGTGATCTTGGGTCTCACCCACTCTAGAACTCATCACAGGTTCAACAATAGTTAGCTATGGTTCGAGATACTCCCAGCCAATAGAAGTTGTGTGTCAATCTAGTGCATGTGCATGTCACCCCCTGATGTCCTGGTAATAGAATGTCAGGTGCAATCTGTAGTTTTTCCCTATGTGCTTTCGGCACTATAAGACGTTTGCCTGCTGTCCAAGGCCTGTCAGGATCAATAGCTTCAATCTCTTTATAAAGCAAGCATGGCATGGTGTAATAAATTTCATACTTTAATGACATTTAAAAGCAATCAAGCCAGAACCTCACCAAAGCACAAGAAATTATTCTTGTCCATTTGAGAAGTTTATATTCCATTCTTGCTAAAGAATATGGTGTCAATCCCAGTCAAATTTCACGTATCTTGAAGCAGAAAGACCAGCTTCTGGAAGACTGGCAAAAGAATACAAATCCACAACGGAAATGAAAATGGGCGGGAAAAGCTAAGGAGGTAGAAGATGCTCTTCTTCGGTGGTTTTCTCAAGCCAGGAGCAGACAGTTTCCTGTCAGTGGTCCACTGCTTAAGGAGAAAGCTAATCAGACCGCTCATCTGCAGGAAAGACTCCGCATAAGCACGCGCACAGATTATGGAAGCCTCCCAATCTGAGGATCTGAAGGCGACGAAACAGTGTGACAAGGCGGTGGCCGTAGCTAGAAGGTTGCTAGGCTGTATAGGAAGAGGCGTGACCAGCAGAAGAAAAGAGGTGTTGATGCCCCTGTACAAGTCGTTGGTGAGGCCCCACCTGGAGTATTGTGTTCAGTTTTGGAGGCCGTACCTTGCTAAGGATGTAAAAAGAATTGAAGCGGTGCAAAGAAAAGCTACGAGGATGGTATGGGATTTACGTTACAAGACGTATGAGGAGAGACTTGCTGACCTGGACATGTATACCCTGGAGGAAAGGAGAAACAGGGGTGATATGATACAGACGGCCATATATTTGAAAGGTATTAATCCGCAAACGAACCTTTTCCGGAGATGGGAAGGCGGTAGAACGAGAGGGCATGAAATGAGATTGAAGGGTGGCAGACTTAAGAAAAATGTCAGGAAGTATTTTTTCACGGAGAGGGTGGTGGATGCTTGGAATGCCCTCCCGTGGGAGGTGGTGGAGAGGAAAACGGTAACGGAATTCAAACATGCGTGGGATAAACAAAGGAATCCTGTTCAGAAGGAAGGGATCCTCGGGAGCTTAGCCTTGAATGGGTGGCAGAGACAGTTGGGAGGCGGGGCTAGTGCTGGGCAGACTTATACGGTCTGTGCCAGGGCTGGTGATTGGGAGGCGGGGATAGAGCTGGCTAGACTTATACGGTCTGTGCCAGAGCCGGTGGTGGGAGGCAGGGCTGGTGGTTGGGAGGCAGGGATAGTACTGGGCGGACTTATACGGTCTGTGCCCTGAAAAGACAGGTACAAATCAAGGTAAGGTATACACAAAAAACTAGCACATATGAGTTTATCTTGTTGGGCAGACTGGATGGACCATGCAGGTCTTTTTCTGCCGTCATCTACTATGTTACTATGATTGGTACGTGACAACCTACGAGATTTCAAATTTACCACCCCTTTAACTGCCACAGGCAGAATAAGCGAAAGAATGTTGTTAGAGTGTACACTGGAGTCGTCATCGTAGCGCAACTGTAAGACTAACACTGGCCGAACAAATAGAAGTTCTTAAAAAATTAGAAAACAAAGTCAAGCATCTATTGCTAAAGAATATGTTGTCAATCCCTGTCAAATTTCACGTATCTTGAAGCAGAAAGACCAGCTTCTGGAAGACTGGCAAAAGAATACAAATCCACAATGGAAACAAAACCGGGCGGGAAAAGCTGAGGAGGTAGAAGATGCTCTTCTTCGGTGGTTATTTCAAATCAGGAGCAGACAGTTTCCTGTCAGTGGTCCACTGCTTATGGAGAAAGCTAATCAGCTAGCTGAAAGTCTTGGACTAACTGAATTCAAAGCCACAGTTGGAAGGAGGAACATAAAATTCAAGAAACAGCATGGTGAAAAACAAGACGCTGATGACTTTGGTGCTGAAAATTCGGTTGTTTCAGTTCTTCCTACCATCTTGAACGCGTTTGCATCTCGTGACATTTTCAATGCTGACGAAAACGGTCTCTACTGGCGAGTGATTCCTGATGACTTTGGTGCTGAAAATTGGGTTTCAGTTCTTCCTACCATTTTCAATGCTGCCGAAAACAGTCTCTACTGGCGAGCGATTCGTGATGGAACACTTGCATTCAAACAAGCCGAAACTACAGGAGGTAAAATGTTGAAGGACTGACGGACTATCCTCCTGTGCTGCAATATGGATGGGAGAAGTTGGAACCAATCGTCATTGGAAAGAGCAAACATCCCCATTGCTTCAAGAATGTTAAGTGACTTCCTGTGTCATACGAGGCTAACGCAAACACATGGATGACTGGGGAAATTTGGAAGCAGTGGCTAAAGAAGTTGGACACTAGAATGCGGGCACAAAAGCATCAGATTTTGTTGCTTTCTGATAATTGTGCTGCACACAGTGATGTCAGGCTGTCTAATGTCAAGGTGGTCTTTCTGCCACCAAACACTACCTCTCTGATCCAACCTATGGATCAGGGCATAATAGCCAATTTCAAACAACATTATCTGGCTCTTGTGCTATGTCGTCTGATGAGCCTTATGGATGACCAGACTGGCAAGGATAAACGTGCTGTTGAACTGGCTTGTAATCTATCACTGTTGGATTCCCTATATATGCAGAAAGAAGCTTGGAATCATGTTACACAGGCAACCATTGTGAACTGCTACATGCGGGCAAGCTTCGTTTGGGATGTCGAGAGGGACGAAACAGATGCAGCTGCTGCAAACATGTCAGATGAACAGGCTATTGACATCCCAGCCGGGGTTACTAAGGTAAAATTATGTAACATACCTGATAATTTTCTTTCCATTAATCATAGCTGATCAATCCATAGACTGGTGGGTTGTGTCCATCTACCAGCAGGTGGAGATAGAGAGCAAAACTTTTGCCTCCCTATATGTGGTCATGTGCTGCCGGAAACTCCTCAGTATGTCGATATCCAAGCTCCATCCGCAGGACTCAGCACTTAGAGAATTACACCCACAAAGGGACACTCTGCCCAGCTCACCACCGCCGAAACGGGGGAGGGGAATTAACCCAGCTCATCCCCACACAAGTGGGGGAGGGGAATCCGTCCAGCTCATCCCCGCGGAGCGGAGGAGGGACACCACACCCGCCGATGCGGGGGGATCTGGCTTATCCTGCAACCGCAACCGCGGGAGGAGCTGACTGACCCTAACACCGCCGAAGCGGGAGCAGTACAAAGCTGCCCTACAGCCGCACGAAGCGGGAGGGAGCGCCGGCAGAATTTAGGTCTCAATCCAGCCCCGTAAAACGGAGGGGAGAGGAATGCAGCAGCTCACTGTAACACAAAATCGTCTCAACTCCTGAAGAATCCAATTGAAAAAACTTGAACACGAAGTCCTCCTGAACAGAAACTGAAGACTAAACTTGAACCTGAAATGCAACCAGAATAAAAACAGTACAGATATCTGGGCGGGGCTATGGATTGATCAGCTATGATTAGTGGAAAGAAAATTATCAGGTATGATACATAATTTTACCTTCCATATCATGCTGATCAATCCATAGACTGGTGGGATGTACCGAAGCAGTACTCACCCAGGGCGGGACATAGAAATCCCTGACCGCAACACTGAAGCTCCAAACCGGGCCTCCGCCCCAGCAGCCACAGTCAAGCGGTAATGCCTGGAGAAGGTATGAGCCGATGCCCAAGTTGCCGCCTTGCAAATCTCTTCCAAGGAGACGGACCCGGCCTCCGCCATCGAGGCCGCCTGAGCTCTAGTGGAGTGAGCCTTCAGCTGGATAGGCGGCACCTTCCCCGCAGTCACATAAGTCGCTGCAATGGCTTCCTTGACCCATCTTGCCACTGTAGGCTTAGCAGCCTGCAGACCCTTATGAGGACCTGCAAACAGGACAAACAGATGATCCGACTTCCGGAAATCATTGGTCACTTCCAAGTATCTGATGATGACTCGTCTCACATCTAGATATTTGAGAGCAGAGTACTCCTCTGGGTAGTCCTCCCTACGAAAGGATGGCAGACAGAGCTGCTGATTCACAAGGAAGCGAGAAACAATCTTGGGCAGGAAGGAAGGCACTGTGCGAATAGACACTCCTGCCTCAGTGAACTGCAGAAAGGGCTCTCGACATGATAGCGCCTGGAGCTCGGAAACTCTTCTGGCTGAAGTGATAGCCACCAAAAAGACTGCTTTCAACGTCAGGTCTTTCAGAGATGCCCTCGACAAGGGTTCAAAAGGCGGCTTCTGCAAGGCTCTTAGCACCAGATTGAGATTCCACGCAGAGGAGGGCGCAGGTGATTAACTCCCTTGAGAAAGCGCACCACATTTGGCTGCGAATCCAGGGAAGCACCCTTCAGGCGGCCCCTGAAGCAAGCCAGAGCCGCTATCTGGACTTTAAGGGAACTGAGCGACAGGCCTATCTCCAGACCTTCTTGCAGGAACGCCAACACTGAAGAAATTGGAGCAGTGAAGGGAGAACGTGAGCCTGCTTCACACCACGCTGCAAAGATACGCCAAACCCTGGCGTAAGCAGTAGAAGTAGAGCGCTTCCTCGCTCTCAGCATAGTGGCGATGACCATGTCTGAGAAGCCTTTCTTCCTCAAACGCTGCCGCTCATTAGCCAGGCCGTAAGACCAAAGGGGGAGGGATCCTCCATCACCACGGGACCCTGATGCAACAGGCCCTGCTCCGCTGGCAGTCGCAGAGGACCGTCCACTGAGAGCCTGATCAAGTCCGCATACCAGGGACGTCTGGGCCAGTCCGGACCCACCAGGATTACCCGGCCCGGATGCTTTGCCACCCCGGTCTAGCACCCTGCCCAACATGGGCCAGGGCGGGAACACATAGAGAAGCTCCTGTGTCGGCCACTGTTGGAGAAGAGCATCTACTCCCTGAGATCGAGGGTCCCGTCCTCTGCTGAAAAAGCGTGGCACTTGGCAATTGGCCGATGACGCCATCAGATCTAGGCTCGGTTGGCCCCAGCGCTTCGTGATGTCCAAGAACGCCTGAGCCGATAGCTGCCACTCTCCGGGATCCAAGGTATGGCGACTGAGAAAGTCCGCCTGGACATTCATGACTCCAGCAATGTGGGCCGCCGACAGCTGTTCCAGGTTCGCTTCCGCCCACTGGCATAGATTCATGGCCTCCTTGGCTAGAGGGGCGCTCTTGGTACCTCCCTGGCGATTGACATAGGCCACAGCCGTGGCATTGTCCGACAGGACCCGTACTGGTTTCAACGCCAGTACCGGGAGAAACTCCAAAAGCGCCAACCGAATGGCTCTGAGTTCCAGGAGGTTGATAGACCACTTTGCCTCTGCAGGAGACCAGAGCCCCTGCGCTGTCCTTCCCAAGCAATGGGCTCCCCAGCCCGTCAAAGACGCATCCGTCGTGACGACAACCCACTCCGGGGTCAAAAGAGGCATCCCTGCGGACAACTTGTCTGTTCTCAGCCATCAGCTCAGCGCCTTGCGCACCGCTAGGTCCAAGGGAAGGCGCACAGCATAATCCTCCGACACTGGAGTCCAGCGCTGCAGCAGAGAGAGTTGTAGTGGTCTCATATGAGCCCTGGCCCAGGCCACTACTTCCATCGTGGCCGTCATAGAGCCCAACAGCTGCACATAGTCCCAAGCCCGAAGAGGAGAGGCTACTAGGAACTGGTCCACCTGAGCCTGAAGCTTGACAATTCGATTGTCCGGCAGGAACACTCTGCCCACTTGGGTGTCGAATCGAACTCCCAGATATTCCAGGGACTGAGTCGGGCGCAGCTGGCTTTTCTCCCAGTTGATGATCCACCCCAGGGAGCTCAGAAGAGCAATCACCCGGTCTACAGCTCTGCCGCACTCTGCATAAGAGGGGGCTTGGATCAACAAGTCGTCCAGATAAGGATGGACTTGTACTCCTTCCTTTCGCAGGAAGGCCGCGATGACCACCATTACTTTGGAGAAGGTCCGCGGAGCAGTAGCCAACCCGAACGGGAGGGCTCTGAACTGGAAGTGTCGGCCCAGGACTGCAAAACGCAGAAAGCGTTGATGAGGAGGCCAGATGGGAATATGCAAGTACGCTTCCTTGATGTCCAAGGATGCCAGGAACTCCCCTGCCTTCACTGCCGCTATAACAGAGCGGAGAGTCTCCATTCGGAAGTGCCGAACTTTCAAGGCCCAATTGACCCCTTTGAGGTCGAGGATAGGCCGTACAGAACCTCCTTTCTTTGGTACCACAAAGTAAATGGAGTAACGTCCCTTGCCAAGCTGATCTTCTGGCACCGGAACGACCGCACCCAGGCGGATCAGATTGTCCAAAGTCTGCTGCACTGCCACAGCTTTGACCGGAGACTTGCAGGGAGAGAGTACAAACCCGTCTCTTAAGGGTCGGCAGAACTCTAGCTTGTAGCCGTCTCTTATGACTTCCAGGACCCAAGCGTCTGAAGTTACCCTGGTCCACTCGCCCAGAAACGAGGACAGGCGTCCTCCAATCTGCACTGGACCATGGACCAGGGCCCAGTCATTGGGTACGAGACCCTGGGGGAGGACCGGAGGAAGCACCTCCGGGATGGCGGCTCTGCGAAAGGAATGCTGCTTGGGGGAGAAGTTCCTCTTGAAGGAAGAGGGGGCAGAGGAGCCCGACTTGCCCGGGCGATACCGACGGCCTTCCTGAAACCGTCCTTTGGAGGACCCGGGGCGAGCACCACTGGCCCGAGCCCTGACCTCTGGTAACCTCTTGCCCTTAGACGTGCCGAGATCGGTCACAATTTTGTCCAGCTCGACCCCAAAAAGCAGCTTGCCTTTAAAAGGCAACTTAGCCAGGCGAGACTTAGAGGCGTGGTCAGCAGACCAATGCTTCAGCCAAAGCCACCGCCGCGCAGAGACTGTCTGAGCCATACCTTTAGCTGAGGCTCTCAAGACATCATACAGCAAGTCTGCCAAATAAGCCAAGCCTGATTCCAGGGCCGGCCAATCAGCCCTCAAGGAAGGATCCGAGGGGGAAGCCCGCTGCACAATCGTCAGGCACGCCCTGGCCACATAGGAGCCACAAACTGAGGCCTGCAAACTTAAAGCAGCCGCCTTGAAGGACGACCTTAAGGCCGCCTCCAATCTTCTGTCTTGGGCGTCCTTTAGGGCCGTGCCACCTTCCACCGGCAACGCCGTTTTCTTAGTGACCGCAGTGATTAAAGAATCCACTGTAGGCCAAAGAAAGACCTCCCGTTCACCTTCAGGCAGAGGATAGAGGCGGGACATAGCCCTAGCCACTTTGAGGCTCGCTTCTGGGACATCCCCTTGAGCCGAAATCAAGGTGCACATGGCTTCATGCACGTGGAAGGTTCTAGGCGGGCGCTTCGTCCCCAGCATAATGGCGGAGCCAACAGAGGCTGAGGGAGAGACGTCCTCCGGAGAGGAAATCTTCAAAATGCTCATGGCCTGCACTAACAGGTTGGGCAAATCCTCTGAGCGAAAGATCCGCGCTGCAGAGGGGTCATCCGCTCCATCCGAGGGGGGCAGGGGCAGCTTTTTGCATAAGAAAAGCCTGATGCAGCAGCAAAATGAACTCAGGGGAGAATCCCCCCGAACTGTGCACTTCTGCAGCTTGGGTCACGGCCCTAGCCGCACCCTCAACCGGCGCTCGCAAGAGCGGGGGAGAAACGTGCTGCGCATCCAAAATGGCGTCCGGCGTGAAACTCCGAGAAGGAGCCGCGCGGGAAGAACGGCGCTTAACATTGGCCGCTTTCTTACCGTCGCCCGAATCAAGGGCGACCATAGTATTAACGTCTCCCAGCTCGAGGGCGGCCCAAGAAGAAGCCGTTCGAGCAGAGTGGCCGGCCAACATGGAGTGGGCGAGCAGCGGGGGATGGGCGCTTATGGCGGGAAAAACCGCCGCACCGGAGGAGGAACCGGGACACTGACCGGACTCCAAACTGATGCCTAACAAAAGCGATTCAGGTTTTGAAATCCCCACATCCCCGCTAGACGCACCCACGCGGTCCGGGGAGCGAATCCTCGCGCCCTCGTCCTCCGACGCCATAAGCCACGTGGAGACCGAACGGGGAACCCTCTGCCCGCTATAAAAAAGTAAAAATTACCTGCTTCTCGCTCCAAGCTGTAACGAACTGGTGTCCCAGTGAGCAGCTGCAATAAACGTTGAAATAAACGCCCTTAAGGACGTCCAAAATTTTTTTTTTTTTTTTACGGAGCCAGCGGGAGGGGGGAGAAAAGGAGGGACCTGGCGCCACCAGGTTTGCACTTGCTCAAGAAGAGCCCTCAACCCCAGGTACTCAACAAAACCTAAAAATTAGGCTTGGAGACCTAGCCAGAGCTCCTGCTGTGTGTGACCACCACCTGCTGAGATAGAGAACATACTGAGGAGTTTCCGGCAGCACATGACCACATATAGGGAGGCAAAAGGATTGCTCTCTATCTCCACCTGCTGGTAGATGGACACAACCCACCAGTCTATGGATTGATCAGCATGATGATAT